>NC_081842.1:15197481-15309981 GCF_963259705.1 Myotis daubentonii | reverse complement strand
TTGGACACTTTTGTTAGCTATATTTAAATGAGTACAATGGAACCCCAGAGCATGAAAATATTTTTGTCTGCCCTATTGAACTGTATCTCTTATGTAGAAAACGACAGATTGACAGACATGGGAGCTTAACACCGGTATCTTCAAGTTGTAATTTTTTTTTTTCTAACCACAATGTTACCTGGATTTTTATCTCCACATCATGTAAGGCACTAATACTTTGATATTCTATTAAAATGTAGTGTCACTTTGATGAATTAGGTAATGGGCTGACATTAATACATTAAAACAATGAGTTTCAGGAGAGATTCAAAAGGCCTTATGAGCTTAAATTCAAAGAGAGAGAACTTTGAATGCTAAGTAGTGTAGGGGAGGGACAATAATTTTCCTTCTAACTTTTGTAGTTCTTCTCATTGGTCTAATAATCAAATTTACATGAGAAAGAATAACAGGAGAAAATAAGCCAATTTAATTACATATGTATAGATGAGGGCTCCATAAGGATAGGGGCCCTAGAATAAATCAAACAGTTGAGACTTACAGGCCATTCTGAACTAAGGAGAAGGGGGAGGGCCAGGGGGATCTGGACTTCCAAGGGCAGGTAGGCAGTTTACAGGTATATGAGAAGGAGCAAAATTTGGTAAACAATTCTTGCCAAGTCACCCAGAAACAATGGGGCACAGAGGAGGGTCTAACAAACAGACTCAGCTAGGTTTTTCCCTGTCTGGTACACTCAGCTCCATTTCTTTAAACAGGTTTTTCTATCTCAATTCATTTAGGCAGGTCTTGGAGAAGAAAGTGCAGGGCAAGGGCGATGCCACTGTAATCACCTGATTATTATTTAACAAGAACGGAGGAAAGGGAAGACCAGATATAGGCATGCCATTTATGCAGCTTTACCAAAGCAGCATTTAACATCTGCACCTCTGTTCCCTGCTGGTTGATGGATGAAGGGACTGGACAAAGACAGTTTAGATACATGCCCCAAAAGATCTGAGTGATGTGACAGAAGGGACGGTGATGGGGGGGGGGCGGTAGCAACTAATGGCAGAGGGGGAAATGGAGGGGGGGGGGGCAGGGCTGGAGCTGCCCTCTGGTGGTCAGTGCACTCCCACAGGGGAGTGCTGATCAGCCACAAGTGGCTGTGCAGCGGAAGTGGCAGGAGCTGGCAAGTCCAGGGCAGCGCTAAGGATGGCAGACTGATGGGCCTAAGCCATGAGTCCGACATCCCCCAAGGGCTCCTGGACTGCCAGAGGGTGCAGGCCAGGCTGAAGGACCCCCCACCCCAATGCACGAATTTTCATGCACCGGGCCTATAGTTACATATAAAAATGATTACAATTGTTTTTGCTTATAACAGTTCCTGATTTAGTCTCATCAACTTACTTTAACAGGCCCTATACTTTATTTTTTTAGTTTTATTGCTTAAAGTATTACAAAGGGTATTACATATGTCTCCTTTCCCCCCCCCCCACCCTTGACAGGCCCCATCCTTTTTATAAGCATTTGCTGTGTGAGCAGGTATGTCTCAGGTCCATGTTCTTCAGAAGCAAAGTCTGAAACACAGATACTTATAAAAGTGATTTTTGAGAGAATCTTTTCAGGAAAAACCTATAAAACAGTGAGGAAAACATAAATAGGGAAGAAGAAGAGACTAAGCTAAGATGTGGGTTCAGGTGAAGGCTACCTAGCCTCATCTGACCCCCATGAGTAGTTCAGGAGCATAATACCCACCCAAGAATAGGGGACTGAGCTCAGTCATTGACTAGACACTACCCAAGAATGAGAGAGAGAGAGAGAGAGAGAGAGAGAGAGAGAGAGAGAGAGAGAGAAGCAACACACAACATGGACATTTCTTGGTGATGGATGCAAGGATGAGCCATTAGCTTTCAACACCTATTGCAGTTAGTAGTTGGAGAATTAGCCTGGTTTCAATAAATAAAAAATCTGAGTGTGGGTATCACTAATATATACTACAATGAAGAACAGAAGCAATGAACAGTAAATGAAGTTGGCACAAATTTCAGGGTTATTGTCATAAAAGGTCATGATCACATTTTCATAAAAGGGAGCAAGTTGTGTCTTTGGTTGTATAGCAGCACTCATTTGCCACTACCAATACCTGCAGATAGATGGAGCCAAACAGTCTAAGAATTTTGTTTAAAATATTATGTTTATTCACTCACGATTTCCCCTAAATCCCACATCACACGATATCATCTAAATGTCAAACAAACCGATCATGTGCTTTCTCCACAAAACCAGGAGAAAGATAAACAGGCCCTGACTTAGTAATCTAACTATACATTCATCACAGACAGCCATTTGCCTCTTATGTTGGGGACAGTCATGCCCTCACTGTATTAAATGTGCTTTCTTAATCTTACACAAGAAATCTGTGTATTTTAAGCATGCAGTAACTCAGCCTTTCAAAGAAACCGATTATACAATAATTGCCTTTGATCAAACTAATAACTTGGAAAAGCTACCAAGTGTCCACCTTAATACAATGAAAAATACACAGAATCATTACTCAATTCAGACAATATATTCACCTGCTCAATTTAGACCAAAACTCAACAGAGAGGCAAGAAACAATGGAATAACAGTAACCAAATAGAAGATATACATAGGTATCATTTTATAAGCTGAGTTTTGATCATGCCCCTTCCACCAAGCAAGTATAATAAACAGTCTGCGTGCAGAATGTGCTCACTGTATACTTTAGTGCTTTGCGGCTTGTTCCTCTATGTTACCATGGCTCATTCTTTAATGGGCGATTTAATCAGATGTTTAAAAAAATGCACATAGAGAAGGTTCTGCACATGGACGCTAACCAGTTTCACAACACAGAGCTATTTAGCATAGGTGTTTCTGTAACTGTGATGACAGTGCCAGGTTTGATTTTGTTTATCGTGCCGTAGGGACCCACCACAGCTTGTGGCTTCAGGCAGAAGCAGCAGCTGGCATGGCGTGGTGGGAGGGAGGGATTCCACTTGCAAACTGAAGTGTTTGCTAGCACACACCTGCTAGGGTTTCCTTCTCTCCCTCCTCTAGAGTTTTTTTGTCTCTCTCCATTTATAGGCTATTTAAATGGGTTGAAAAAAGCTCATTTATCGAAGAAACACAAACATCGAAGTGAGAGAGGCAAGGGATATCATCTAGTGCATTCCTCGCTGAAACAAGACGGTTTCCCATATTTTTATTTCTTTTTTTGTTCGATTACATATTATTAAGCACTCAGTGATATTTTATTACACCGAACATTTTCATGATCATAATTTCCATGACTTTTTTCAGAAAGCTCATTAATGAAGAAGCTATGACTTTTTTCATCAATTTTTAAAGAAGTAAATGACTGCTCCCTTGAATACTGTCTTGGTATTCTCCTCCTCTCTACAAAAATGCATAAAAGTAGTAAGAAGATACAATAAAAAACTGTCTCACAAATCAAGTTTTACTGAATTGAAATAGAAGGTCAGGTATCTTTAAGTATGATTCCATTGAACAATATGGTTACTACATTTTTTTCTATACCATTTTGCTCTAGGTCTAACTACAGTTTATTTCTACAATTTTACACACTCAGCTCTTTCATCTAAAATGAATCTAGAGTTACATTTGATATATTGAATATTTATAAATGAAAAGCAATCTTCTTTGAAGCAAATGTCATGTACACAAAAATTGTATAAAAAGAAAGCAGAGTCATTTCAGAGCTATTCTAGAACCACACCCTCCTTAGTGGCCTCCAGAGATATTTTCTTGTTTACTGCCTTTTCGTGACTTACGTTTTTGGCCTTGATTCTTCATAAAAGAGCTGCAACTGCCAGCGTAAGGAACCTATCTAGGCTACACGTATGTTTACTTTGGTTTTTATAGTGTTTTGAAGGAGTTACAACTAACATTTGGAAGTTGGAAGATTTCACATAAATGTACAAAAATACAACTTCTCCTGGAAAATTACAAGTGCTGGTGGCAAAGAATGCTAATTTTAACCCGGCAACACTTAGCTGCAGTTGAGTAGCTCTGCTCGCCTGAGTTGTCAGCGCCCATCACAGTGTCTAGTCACAGAGCAAACGCATAAGAACATAAATGTAAACCCAGATTACTTTCCCCAGGTAAGTCACCAACATGACCCCTGTGGGGATTAGAGCTGGGACTCCTTCCCAAACAGAGGTTGCTATTGTTACTACTACTTTTTCCTTCTAGAAGGCTTGAGATAATTATCCTGCAATTGAAACAAGTGCCAAGTGGTATTAGGAAGGACAAGCCTTTGTTCAACGATGTCAACATTAAATTTAATTTGCCTTTGACTTTATAGTGTTCCTTAAATAACATTTCATTAATAAAAATAAAATAGAACAAAGAAATTTAAAAAATTTAAGTACATTGTCATCCAAAAGGAAAATTTTTCTGTCATGTATTTCAGATCATTCAATATGGTAAAATAGATTTGAGATCCATTTGAAGAGGTCAGTAAAGTGCTAGTAACATTTTATATATACAGATTTGTAATATATTTTCACTGAAAATATAAACATATCACATGCCAAAGTAATATATGTTTACCTTGCCTATTTAAAGACTATGAAATATTCCATTTCATGGATTTTAAAAAGGTAATTACTTCAACATGGTCCTCATTGGGTATTTAGATTCTGTGAAGGTTTTGTTGTTATAAGTAGTGTTTGCTGTACACCATTAAAGCAGAAATTCCCCACCTATGCCAAATTATCACTTGAAGATAAATTCTTAAAGGAGGAGTAATTGTATGAAATTATCCATATTATAAGATTTTAATGCTCATCAAATTACTTTCATAGATATAATGGTCCTAACAACAGTATATGAGAAAACCTATTTTCCTCTCCCTCTGGTGATATTAGCTTTTCATTAAGAACAATTTATCCATTTAATGTGTCTTTTAAAATACAAATAATGAATCTGTAAATAGCTGTCTCTATGTTATTTCAGCAGAGATGTGCCCATTAAAGGTCAATGGGATCCAGCCCAGCTGGTGTTGCTCAGTGGTTGAGCACTGACCTCTGAACCAAGAGGTCAGGGTTTGATTCCTGGTCAGGGCACATGCCTGGTTGCAGTCTCAATCTCTTAATGGGGTCCGTGCAGGAGGCAGCCGGTCAATGATTCTCTCTCATCATTAAGGTTTCTATCTCTCTCTGCCTTCCTCTCTGAAATCATTAAAAAAATATTTTATAAAAAGGCTTTGGGATCCATTCATTCATTTAATGTCATACTACACCAGGGTGATCAATGCCCAGGGGCTGAGTCTGAGTCCCAGAGATGGTCTACCCAGGTTTTAATTCTAACACCTCTGCTTGTTAACAGTGCTATATCAGACTACTTATTTTGTCACATTTGCCTCATTTGAAAAATTGAGAATATCTTGGAATCAAGAATAAATAATTTAATATATATTAATGTATATATTAAATTATAAATTATTAAATTCATTATATATATATACATATATATATATATATATATATATATATATATATATATATATATATCCATGACAATTTACTTAACTTTGCATGAAGTAAAGGTTTATGTTAAAACCAGTTTGCATATCTGAAACAACATGGTTCAGTTATGTAACTAGCCAAAAACAGAATTGGATTCAAACCAAGGTCTCCATGCTTCTTAAGCCAGCTCTGTTTTCTTTCTCTGTGCATGGATGTTTCTTGTTGCAAAGGTGAAATCCTAACTTACAGTCCAGTTTGGATTCCGCTTTTAATTACATTCACAGTTTCAACAAATCATAAAGAGGGTTGCAAAGAGAGATTTACAACAACTTTTTTTAAAAAATATATTTTATTGATTTTTCACAGAGAGGAAGGGAGAGGGATAGAGAGTTAGAAACATCGATGAGAGAGAAACATGGACTAGCTGCCTCCTGCACATCCCCTACTGGTGATGTGCCCACAACGAAGGTATATGTCCTTGACCGGAATCGAACCTGGGACCCTTGAGTCCGCAGGCCGACACTCTATCTACTGAGCCAAACCGGTCAGGGCTACAACAACTTTTAAAGGATCAGTTATATGCTTGTAACACCTTCTACTTAATCTTAAGCAATATTTTATGAATTGTATTATGTTAGTTGATTAAAAATATAAAACATCATTAGATTTTAAAGAAATTGCTTTAAAAACCCTTCTACTAATCTCCATTTTTCTTAGGAAAAATATAGAAAGTAAACTCCTTCATATTGGTCTTGGCAATGAGTTTTTTGATTTGACACCAAAAACAAAGGCAACAAAAGCAAAAATAAGTGTTACTATATCAAATGATAAAGCTTCTACACAGCAAAGGAAAGCATCAACTGTCGTAAATGTTTCCCTCCACGTCCCGCGTGGTTCAGGGTTCAGGATCTGGAAGAGGAGCCGCACACAAATGAAAGAGAAAAGACACGAGATAATTTGGAAATATTAGGGGCCAGGCGAGTAAGTCCAACTCAGGAGGAAGGACTTCAAACCGGTGCTCAGGCCGTACCAACCTTTTATAGTCAGAGGTAAACAGTCAGTGGTCACCATAGTTACACAGTTCTTGTGAGTTTCACTTTTTTTGACCATAGTTACACTTCCTGCACCACCTCAGCCCATTAGCTTCCCAGATAAGATCTAGGGAGTGTTATAAGGTCAAGCCTAAGTATGCTAAGAGGACTGTGCCCTCTAAGCTGGGATTTGTTTGTGACTTTGCCAACAGGTCAGTCCGAGGCTTAACCCTATATCAGTTTCCCACAATCAACAAATAGAAAGACAATCTATAGAATAAGAGAAAATATTTTCAAACCACATATTTGATAAAAGGTTAATATCCCAAATGTACAAGGAACTTATACCATCCAATAGCTAAAAAATCCAAATAACTCAATTTAAAAATGGGCAAAGGACCTAAATAGACATTTTTGAAAAGACATATAAATGGCAACTGGTACATGCAAAATTGTTCAACATCACTAATCAGCAGGGAAATGCAAATCAAGGGGATAGTGAGATATCACCTCACACCTATTAGGATGTCTCATAAAAAAGATAAGAAATAATAGGTGTTACAAGGAAGTGAAGTAAAGAGAACCGTTGTGCACTGTTGGTGGGAATTTAAACAGGTACAATTGCTATGGAAAACAGTATGAGGTTTCTTGAGAATAGAAAAATAGAGCTACCATATTTTCCAGTAATCCCACTTCTAGGTATATATCCAAAGGATACAAAATATTTATCTCAAAGAGATATCTGTGCCGGAAGCCGGTCCATCCTTGCTGCTTGACACAGTCGCTGCAGGAAAGAAACATCTGCACAGCATATGTTTCAAGGGACCTGGCGTATATAGCATACTGTTCTTAATATGTTTGCTCCCCTTAGCGCTGTGTGTTTTAACCAAGGTCACCTCTCCGAGAAAGGTTGTTTCCCCAGGTAGGGATTTTTCCCTGAAGTCAGGGAGGGGATGAAACTCCTTAACTAAGTGCCAGGCGGGTAGTTAATCACTACAAACAATCATGCTTAAGTTACATAATCTTTACTCCCTGGAATGGAGATAAGAAACGCCCTAACCTTTGTAATAGAAATTGACAGGATTAAAATCAACTGGTATAAATACGGATGTAACAAGACAATAAACAGCAGAACCTCTCTGGAGATCCAGACCAGAACTTGGCTGGAGATCCAGGCTAGAGATCCTGGCTAGGCTGCTGATCAACTGAACACTGTCTCCGTGTCATTCCTTCTTCGCCGACTCCATCTACGCCTTTGGGGACCCCTGGACCTGCTGGGGTTGGACCCCGGCATCTGGCGCCCGAACAGGATTCCCTTAGGTAAGTCCCCCCGTACTTGGGACGGATAGGACTGCACCGTAGGGTGCTTCAGACCCCCCCTATAGAGGATAAGTAGGGTAAGCGGGTAGTTAGTACAGAACTTAGATTGACAGGATGGGTCATACTGAGTCTAAAGAAAAAAGACTCTGTATTAATCTTTTAACGCATATGCTTGCTAGCAGAGGAGTTAAGGTTACTCCCAGTCAGACAGAAAGTTTTATACAAGACGTATGTCAATGGCTTCCTGAGGATGGAACTGTTAATTTAGAAACTTGGACTAAAGTAGGAGAGCAATTAAAGAACTATTACAGCTACCATGGATCTGAGAAGGTCCCGGCAGATACCTTTTCTCTCTGGAATTCAATTTGTGAAACCTTGGCACCAGAGGCAAAAACGGTTGAACTTTCTCAAAATTTAAATAGTCCCTCGGCTCCACCCAGAGAGGATATATCATTATTGTCTTCAGCTCAATCTAAAAGCAATTTAGCTATGCCTACTGATCGGGAGGAGAATAAATATCATAAACATGACCATTGGTCCTTTCCAGTCAGTAGAGAGGAGAGAAGCCCTCCCATTCAAAACAGGCTCCCCAAATTAGAAAG
The DNA here is from genome assembly GCF_963259705.1 of Myotis daubentonii. Taxonomy (NCBI): domain Eukaryota; kingdom Metazoa; phylum Chordata; class Mammalia; order Chiroptera; family Vespertilionidae; genus Myotis; species Myotis daubentonii. The sequence goes on along the minus strand of NC_081842.1, from coordinate 15,301,542 downwards.
GAAGCCTGTGGCTCCTATGAGCTCCATGTCTAAATTTCAAAGGGCGATAAGAGAAGCTGAAGCTAATGGAGATCTTGAATTCTCACTCTGCTTCCCAGTTACATATGAGAATGAGTCTGGTGGGAATAGAAACCCCACCTTGGAGCCTATACCTTACAAAGTACTTAAAGAATTAAAATTGGCCTGCTCTGAATATGGACCTCTAGCTCCTTACACACAAACCTTGGTAGAAACCCTAGCCAGTAAATGGATGACTCCTTATGATTGGTCACAGGTTTGTAAATCCTGTCTCTCAGGAGGCGATTACTTATTATGGAAAACTGAATATGATGATCTTGCTAAGAAAGCTGTAGCCACTAGGGAAAAAACCAGAAAAGGAATAACCCTAGACATGATATTAGGAGAAGGTGATTTTAACACGGCTGAGGAGCAAATGAATATGCCCACAGAGGCACTTACCAAAGTAACCAGTTGTGCAGTAAGTGCCTGGAAATCCCTACCTTGTACAGCAGGAAAAACAACCACCCTTACAGAGGTTCAACAGAAGGTCGAGGAACCATATCAGGATTTCCTTTCTCGCCTCATGCAGGCAGTCAAGAGAGTAATCAATAACAAAGAGGCAGCCGATATCCTAATCAAACAACTGGCTTTTGAAAATGCTAATAATACCTGTCAGGCTTTATTAAGGCCGATTCGCAGAACAGGAACTATAAATGATTTTATAAAACAGTGTGCTGATGTAAGTCCAGCATTTATACAGGGTGTAGCTATAGCTGCAGCTCTCAAAGGGGAGACATACCCTCAATATGTACAGGCTATAGGACAAGCCAGCAATAATACAGGTAATAAAAGAAATATGAACTGCTACTCTTGTGGCTTATCTGGGCACTTTAGCAGAGAATGCCCAAATAAAAATAATAATAATACTCAGGCCAGATGGCAAGCTCCTCGACAGCCTGGAAATAGATTAGGGAATAATATTAATCCTCCAAAAACCGTTTGTCCCCGATGTCAGAAAGGATTCCATTGGGCAAAGGAATGTAGATCAAAATACCATAAAAATGGTCAGCCTTTAAACTCTACAAATAGCTCCCAAGGAGGTTATATCCCATCACCTCAATTGGGAAACTTAAGAAGGGGCCAGCCCCAGGCCCCTGCAATAATAGGGGCATCAACCTTCAACCCCTCTGCAAATTTCGATCAGTCAGTGACCTCTTCAGGGCAACCCCAGGCAGTGCAGGATTGGACCTCCACTCAACCACCCACGCAATACTAACCCCAGACTCGCCAGTAGCAGCCATTCCTACAGGAGTGTCTGGGCCGCTGCCTGAGGGAACCGTAGGTTTAATATTAGGGCGGAGCTCCACCTCCTTACAGGGGATCTTAGTCATCCCAGGAGTTGTTGATGCAGACTACACAGGAGAAATACAGATTTTACTTTCCCCACCCACCACAACTATACAGATTCAGCCCAACCAGAGAATTGCCCAATTAATCCTGTTACCAATACATAAAATAGGGACAGCTGTTACCCAGGAAGCTAGAGGGGCCGGAGGCTTTGGATCTAGCGATGCAGCATTTTGGATACAAGAAATCCATGCTACTAGACCTACAAAAATTTTACAAATTCAGGGAAAACCAATTGAAGGTCTATTTGATACAGGAGCAGATGTTTTCTGCATAGCAGGGAAGGATTGGCCCTCTTCATGGCCCACGCACACCACCTCCACTTCCCTAGTAGGACTAGGCAAGGCATCTAATGTAAAAAAGAGTTCTCAGATTTTAACTTGGGCTGATGAAGATCAACATTCAGGGACATTCTGTCCCTATGTAATTACGACTATCCCCTTTACATTATGGGGAAGAGATATCTTGTCTCAAATGGGAGTTGTATTATATAGCCCCAGTGATAGAGTAACATCACAGATGCTAGACACGAGATTTAATCCAGGAAAGGGATTAGGAAAGGAAAGTAATACCTCACACTCCTCGACAGGATCTGTAATTGGGGCCATTGCCCTTAGGACTGCTGATCCCATAGTCTGGAAATCGTCACAACCAGTATGGGTTGAGCAATGGCCCTTAACATCTGAGAAAATATCAGCAGCCCGACAATTAATTGATCAGCAATTAGCAGAGGGACATATAGAGCCATCAAATAGTCCCTGGAACACACCCATATTTTTAATAAGAAAGAAATCAGGCAAGTGGAGACTTTTGCAAGATCTAAGAGCCATAAATGCCACCATGGAAGATATGGGCTCCTTACAACCTGGATTGCCCTCCCCTGTGGCAATTCCACAGGAGTATTGTGTTGTTGTTATTGACTTACAGGATTGTTTTTTTCACTATACCTCTTCACCCAGCTGATTGTCAAAGATTCGCATTCAGCATACCATCAGAAAACTTTAAACAGCCTTATCAGAGATACCAATGGAAGGTTCTCCCACAAGGGATGAAAAATAGTCCTACATTATGTCAAAAGTTTGTAGATCAGGCATTGCAAGTTATTAGAAAGAAATTTTCAGATCTATATCTTATTCATTATATGGATGATATTTTACTAGCTCATAAAGATCGGGCTACTTTACAGGAAATTCTTACTCAGACCATCCTTGCTTTAGAAGAACATGGTCTAAAAATAGCCCCAGAAAAGATTCAGACTGAACCTTCTTTTTCATACTTAGGCAGAATATTACATACCTCTACTATCACCCATCAGCCTCTACAATTAAGAAAAGATCATTTAAACACATTGAATGATTATCAGAAACTATTAGGTGATATCAACTGGGTCAGGCCATATCTAAAAATAACCACTCTTGACTTAAAACCTCTATTTGACATTTTAAAGGGAGATTCTAACCCTAAGTCTCCCCGACAATTAACTGTAGAAGGAGAAAAGGCTATAGCAAAAATAGAACAGGCCATCAATAAACAGCAACTACAGTATCTAGATTATTCCAAATCTTGGGCCTTAATTATTCTAGCCACTAAATATACTCCAACAGGATGCTTGTGGCAGGAAGGACCATTAGAATGGATACATTTACCTGTCACTCCTAGGAAGATTGTACCACCCTATCCCTCCCTAGTGGCCACTCTCATTATCAAAGGTAGACGACGCAGTATCGAACTCTTTGGAAGAGAAGTTACTGAGATAATAATACCCTATAAAAGAGAACAATTAGACACACTATTACAATTTGAAGAAGAGTGGCAAATAGCTATAGGTAACTTCCCAGGACAAATTTTACATCATTTGCCAAGATCACCTATATTGCAATTTCTCTCCCTACATCCGTTTATATTTCCTATTAAATGTTCAAAAGAACCATTATCACCTCCTGCCTCCTTAGTATTCACAGATGGTTCCTCTAATGGTAGGGCAGTAACAATCATTGACTCAATAACCCATGTTCAACAAACTTTAGAGACGTCAGCTCAGAGAACAGAGCTTTTGGCAGTCATTTATGCTTTTGAACAATTGCAACAGGTTCCCTTTAACTTGTACACTGACTCTCAATATATAGTTAAATTATTTCCTCATATTGAGACCGCCTCTCTCCCACAAGGAAGAACAGCCATTTTCTCTTTGTTAACTCAGCTACAAACTTGCATTCACAAACGAGAAAAGGCTTTCTATATTGGACATATTTGAGCTCATTCCTGCCTACCAGGACCCTTAAGCGAAGGAAATTATCAGGCGGATTTACTAACTCGCCCAGTAGTTTGTACAGCTCTAGAAGAAGCCCGGCGGTCTCATGCCATTCACCATCAAAATGCTTCTGCTCTCCGTCTATATTATCGCATATCTAGAGAAGCTGCTCGAAGTATTGTGCGTGACTGTGGCCATTGTCCTACTCATTTTCCTAGCCCTGCTACTGGAGTTAATCCAAGAGGACTTAGACCCTGTGACTTATGGCAGATGGATATTACTCATGTCCCATCTTTTGGCAAACTTTGCTATGTGCATGTTTGTATTGATACCTTTTCTCATGTTATCCTTGCTTCTGCACGTACAGGAGAAGCCTTTAAAGATGTAAGTCAACATCTATTCCAATGCTTTTCCTACCTAGGAATACCAAGGGCACTTAAAACTGACAATGGGCCTGCCTATACCTCTAGAGCTTTTAAAAACTTATGCTCTACATTCGGCATCGCACATACTACAGGAATACCCTACAATCCTCAAGGCCAAGCAATAGTAGAAAGGGCTCACCAAACTTTAAAAACACAAATTAAAAAATTACAAGAAAATGAGTTTAAATATTCCTCTCCTCATCATGTTCTACAACATGCTCTATTTGTAATTAATATACTAAATGTAGATTCTGAGGGAAATTCCCCAATGTACAGGCATTGGAACCCTGATCTAACTAAACCTAAAGCCCTTGTCAAATGGAGAGACTTGCTTACAGGAGCCTGGAAGGGACCTGATGTACTTTTAACCTGGGGGAGAGGATATGCTTGTATATTTCCACAGGACGCAGACTCACCTGTGTGGATTCCAGACCGTCTAGTCCGACCTTATGTCTCACCGCCCGCCATCTCTGCCTCATCATAGCACACCTGACCAGTGCCGGTCTGCAGCAGATGTGCAGCCCTGAGCTGGAACAATCTGTCCATTGGGAGGATCGCATGTGCCTCCGTTTTGTCTTTCCACATGTCCCAGCTTTGCCCCACATCTCCTTTCCTTTTTTTAAAATCTAACTACTTGTTTGCTGGTTCTTTTGCCTTTCTCCTTCTTTCCTGAACACAGCGTTTTCTAGAATCTCCCTACCCTACTGTTCCAGGAAGGGCACCTCCCTTTTATGCCGTGACTAGGGGTGTTTGGTATATGCCCCATACATGGAGTTGTCTTGTGCCAAGAGCCTGACATCCTGGGCTGAGAAAGCCCTGTTCCAGGACTCTCCTTTGTCCTGTATTGGCGCCTCTTACCCTTGTGCCAAGAGGGACCCTCTTCTTACAATCCAATTGCCCATAGCTGTTGCCTGAGCTCTCTGTTCATGCTGAGGTTGAAGCCTCATTGTGGCTGGTACCATGGATCTGTCTCTGGCCCAATGGCGTAAGCTGGGCCCTCTCTAGAGAAGAAACCTGAGTTCCCTATGATCAATGCCAGAGCCCCGCCAGCAGGCGAGGGAATCCAAAGGCAGTTGCTGGGCATGGAGGCCAGAGGGACATAGGCTATCAAGGAGACAAAACTGAACCTCACATCACCCTACTTGGCCCAGAGATGGCTGGTAGTCAACGACGGGTAAGACTCCACAGGGTGGGGCAACCTAAGACAGGCACAGTCGGGGGCCAGTAGGAGAAAACTTGGGGTGCAACAAAGGTGGGGCACAGACCCCCCTCCCCAATGGTGCAGTGGCTTGAACACTCGCCCCTTCTGAGGAAGGTCTCCTGTCCCCATGGCTGCTTCCTGCTTCCCATGCCCAGCTCAGATCGGGACCCAGGTAAAGACAGAGACTGGCTGACAGCAGCTGCCCTCTCACTGCAACAGGACTTGTTTCCCATTTCTACCTGGGACCACAGGGAAAGGGGAAGCTGAAGGAAAGGGCTGTGTCAGGATGCTGCCTTCTTCCCTTTCTTCTCCCTCTTTTATCTAAACACTTCCATGCCTTCTAGTTCTTTTGCTTTCTCTTCTTTTTCTCTCTACTACCCTCCATCTTCCATATCAGCTGACCCAGAGGGCACAGCTTACTCCTCCTCGGACATCGACACCACCATCAACCACGGCCCTGATGGACCCTTTGATGCAGCCCTTCAACTTGCTGACGCTTCGGGAAGCCTGTCGCCAGTGACGCCACCCGCTAGCCAGACCAACAAAGACAATCAAACCAACAACTTGAGGACAGCTGAAATCCCTTGACTGAAGAGGCTGGCAACCTTCTACAGGAATGGGGCTCCTTCTGCGCTCCATCCACTATGTTTATAGCTATGCTCACTATCATTGCTTGCCACTCTTCTTCTGAGACTTAAATGGCCCAATCTGAGAGGTGGCCACTGATTTGCATGCGTGATCATTTAAAAAATAAAAAAGGGGGAATTTGCCGGAAGCCGGTCCATCCTTGCTGCTTGACACAGTCGCTGCAGGAAAGAAACATCTGCACAGCATATGTTTCAAGGGACCTGGCGCATATAGCATACTGTTCTTAATATGTTTGCTCCCCTTAGCGCTGTGTGTTTTAACCAAGGTCACCTCTCCGAGAAAGGTTGTTTCCCCAGGTAGGGATTTTTCCCTGAAGTCAGGGAGGGGATGAAACTCCTTAACTAAGTGCCAGGCGGGTAGTTAATCACTACAAACAATCATGCTTAAGTTACATAATCTTTACTCCCTGGAATGGAGATAAGAAACGCCCTAACCTTTGTAATAGAAATTGACAGGATTAAAATCAACTGGTATAAATACGGATGTAACAAGACAATAAACAGCAGAACCTCTCTGGAGATCCAGACCAGAACTTGGCTGGAGATACAGGCTGGAGATCCTGGCTAGGCTGCTGATCAACTGAACACTGTCTCCGTGTCATTCCTTCTTCGCCGACTCCATCTACGCCTTTGGGAACCCCTGGACCTGCTGGGGTTGGACCCCGGCATATCTGTACTTCCACGTTTATGGCAGCATTATTTAAAATAACCAAGATATGGAAACAGCCTAAGTGGCAGTTGACAGATGAATGGATAGGGGGAAATGCACTATATCCACACAAACACAATGAAATGTTATTCAGACATAACAAGAAAATCTTATTTGTGACAACATGGATGAACTTAGAGGTCATTATACAAAATGAAATAAGCCAGTCAGAGAAACTTCATCATACTTATTTGTAGAATCTTGAAAAAAGAAGTCAAATTCATAATAACAGATGGTAGAAAAGTGATTTTCAGGGCCTGGTTGTTGTAGGAAAAAGGGAGAGTTGGTAAAACCTACAAAATTTCAGTTATAAAATGAATAAGATTTGAGGCTCTAACATATAACACGGTGAAGATAATTCATCTCGCTGTATAAGTTTCATTTTTCGCATATGGCTATCCAGTTGTCTCAGCACTATTTGCCATCCTTTACACACTGCTCTACCATATTATCTTTTTTTTTTTTTTTCTGTTCATCAGATTATTTATTCACCTGATTCTTAGATTCACTTGTTGATAGATGCATATTTGTTGTTCATAATTTGTATCTTTACCTTTTTCTTCCTCTTCCTCTTCTTAAAGGATACCTTTCAGCATTTCATATAATCCTGGTTTGGTGGTGATGAACTCCTTTAGCTTTTCCTTATCTGTGAAGCTCTTTATCTGACCTTCAATTCTGAATGATAGCTTTGCTGGATAAAGTAATCTTGGTTGTAGGTTCTTGGTATTCATCACTTTGAATATTTCTTGCCACTCCCTTCTGGCTTGCAAAGTTTCTGTTGAGAAATCAGCTGACAGTCGTATGGGTATTCCCTTGTAGGTAACTGAGTTTCTTTCTCTTGCTGTTTTTAAGATTCTCTCTTTATCTTTTGCTCTTGGCATTTTAATTATGATGTGTCTTGGTGTGGTCCTCTTTGGATTCCTTTTGTTTGGGGTTCACTGCGCTTCTTGGACCTGTAAGTCCATTTCTTTCACCAGGTGGGGGAAGTTTTCTGTCATTATTTCTTCAAATAGGTTTTCAATATCTTGCTCTCTCTCATCTTCTGGCACCCCTATAATTCTGATGTTGGTACGCTTGAAGCTGTCCCAGAGGCTCCTTACACTATCTTCGCATTTTTGGATTCTTTTTTCATTTTGCTTTTCCGGTTGGATGTTTTTTGCTTCCTCGCATTTCAAATCATTGACTTGATTCTTGCGCTCCTCTGGTCTGCTGTCGGGCGTCTGTATAATATTCGTTATTTCAGTCCATGTATGCTTAATTTCTAGTTGGTTCCCCAATATAAGATCGAGGGTCTTATTAGTTTTCGTGTAGATCTCATTAAGTTTATCGGCAGCTTCTAAACAGTTCTTGAGAGACCTTAAAAGTGTGGTTCTGAACTCTATATCTTCCATTGACAATTTTGTCCTGTTTCTTTGTCTCCGCATTTTGTTATGCTTCCTTGGTGCTCCCCCTAGTGGTCTTTGTTCGCAGTCTTATAGATAAATCTTGATTGTTGTAGCTAATTCCAGGGAGGGTTTGACCTCCAGGCCAAGTGGCTATGAGAATCAGCTGTGTCAGCAGTGAGAGAACTTCTGTCCTCTAGGGAGGTGCTAATCTAGCCTTTGCCTGAGGCTATCCGGCAAATGCCTCTGTGCAGGGCTTGGGCGGGGCGGGTCGCACAGGATCAACAGGGTGGGCCGGAGAGAGCAGTTATGGCAGCTCTCAGTCCTGTCCCCAGGGGCTCTGCCTCTCTGAGTCCCAGCACCCGCTGCAAAGCTCGGAGAGAAAGCTGCACTCGCTCTGACCGAAGCCAGACAGTCCCGCTTCTCCTGTTTGAGTCTGGGTCCCTAAAGACTCGCCTGTATCTGGAGCTCAGAGTCTGCGACTCCCTCCCGATTGAAAACGCCAACCGCACCCTCCGCCACCAGCCCGCTCCGCGCACTCCGCACCTCAGAATTTGACTTCAGCACTGCGCCTCCTCTGAGTGTCCGTATGTGTTTCTCTTTCCTCCTAGTTGTAGGACTTCCACTCAGCCAGCGTTCCTGTGGTTCCGGGTGATGTCCCTTCCGTTTTTTGGTTTCACTTTTGAAGTAGTTGTTCAAAGCAGCAAACTCCGGCGTTAACCTATGCCGCCATCTTGGTTCTCCCCTTGTGGCTACCATATTATCTTTGCCATAAGTCAATTTATAGTATATTTATGGATCTATGCCTGGGTCCTATCTTTCTTAATTAACCATTTATGTATATGCTAATACCACACTGTCTTAATTTTTTAGCATTTTAAGCTTCAATGTCTGATAGGTTAAAACCTCAAGTTTTCTTTTTCAATCTTTCATTCATAGTCTTAGATTGATTATTCTTGTATATATGTATTTCTATATAAATTTTATAATCATGTTATCAATTTCCACAAAAAGTTACTTGGGTTTTATTTAGGACTTCATTGAAAATATGAATCAGTTTTTGATGAATGGACATCATTACAAGTTACATGGTATCGTCTATATTTAGTTATTCTGCAAGTTCTTGAAATAAATCATTTCAGCACATTCTGAAGAGGAAGTACTCATACAAGTTTAAATTTCATGTTATTTTACCCAAATTAGAAACCATGAAAGATTGATTTTTTTAGGTAGAAAGTCACTGCATCCTATTTCATGGTTTATATGAGTAAAACTACTTAGAAGCCTGCATAAGCATGTAAAATTCAATCAATCCTTTTAATTCTATCGTTTAGATTTATTCTTTTCTTGGACTTAGACAAGTACATTAGATGTCAAACAGCAGAACTCAAAAAGTCTTCTAGAGAAGACAGAATATAAATAAAGTGTTTAGCTATTCCAGTGTAGTGGGTCCGACTTATTGCTAAACTATTTAATTGAATACTATATGGAGATTATAGTAAAATTAGTTCTATCAGAAAATACTGTCATTTACTACATGTTAGAAAAGAAAATAGAAACATCCTATCTAATAAAAGACAAAGTGTTACATTTTTCTATGTTTTACAGTAAAACATGGTAATTAACCATACCTCCAACACGCTTCCGATTGGCTAATCAGGGCGATACCCAAATTAACTGCCAACCAAGATGGCGGCCGGCAGCCAGGCAGCTGAAGCGAACAGGAGGCTTGCTTGCTCCAGTGATGGAGGAAGCCAAGGTTCCCTGCCTGCCACCGCTCAGCTCTGAGCTGCACTCTAAGCAACTATGTTGCGATTATAGAAGCTAAACAATCCCCAGAAACCTGCTTTCAGCCAGCAGGGCCTCAGAGCTGGAGTTGCAACAGTGTTTCAATTACAGAAGCTAAACAAACCCAGATACCTGCTTTCAGCCAGCCAAGGTCTCAGAGCTGGAGCCGAGCCTCAGAGCTAAAGCCGGCTTCTCAGCTCCAGTGACAGCCATGGAAGATAAATAAATCCCAGAAAAAAAGAAAAAGAAAAAAAAAGGAGAGGTTCGGAGCTTCAGTCACCTGCCAGCCTGAAAACAGCCCTCAGCCCCTCATCCAGACTGGCCAGGCACCCCAGTGGGGACCCCCACCCTGAAGGGTGTGTGACCAGCTGAAAACAGCCATCAGCCCCTCATCCAGGCTGGCCAGGCACCCAAGTGGGACCCCCACCCTGATCCGGGACACCCTTCAGGGCAAACCAGCCGGCCCCCACCCGTGCACCAGGCTTCTATCCTATATAGTAATAGGGTAATATGAAAACTGACCCTAACAGCAGAAGGACTGGGAATGACTGGTCACTATCACACACACTGACCACCAGGGGCAGACGCTCAATGCAGGAGCTGCCCTCTGGTGGTCAGGGTGCTCTCACATGGGAGGAGCTCTGCTCAGCCACAAGCCAGGCTGATGGCTGCCCGTATAGCGGTGGTGGTGGGAGCCTCTCCTGCCTCCTCAGCAGCACTAAGGATGTCTGACTGCAGTTTAGGCCTTCTCCCCACTGGCAAGTGGACATCCCCCGAGGGCTGCCAGGCTGCCAGAGGGATGTCTGATTGCCATCTTAGGCCCAATTCCCCGGGGAACGGGCCTAAGCCAGAAGTGGTCATCCCCCGAAGTGTCCCAGACTGTGAGAGGGCACAGGCCAGGCTGACAGACCCCTCATCCCCCCCCACCCCCGAGTGCACACATATTTGTGCACTGGGCCTCTAGTATGTAATAAATGAAAAAAATAACTCTTTTGTTCAGTTTAAACTATAGCCACAAGAATTCAGGTCAATATTTCATCTCAACAAATTGCACAACCAATCCCTAATATAATGGACTATAAGCAGCAGCCAAGTGTTATGAATAACTAGACCATTTCTGAGAACCACTTTATTCTTTTTCATCAGTTTAGGACTATATTTAAAATAACATTTTTATCATTTTCACTTAGTTTTGACAGCCCCTGATAATATAAATATAAATCATCTTTAATTTAAATTATGTAATCTAATTTAACATATTAGCCAAAATTGCATCATTTCATTTTGCTAGGACAAAATTACTAAAAAGAACATTTTTAAGGTCAAATTTCTGCTTTAAAAAAAAAGAACACAATGCATTTCCAACCATATTTACATTTTATTACATCTGGTACTTAATCCTTTAGATAAATTAGATGTTTTTAGGACAGTTCTAACAGACAAAAAGGACATTTTTTTCTTTCCTAATGATAATGTTTTATCTCAATGATGAGTGGCCCTTTAAAACAATAAAATCCACTATTATCAGAAGAAATGTTTTAATATCAAGTACAATAAAATTAGCATGTTTGACTTTGGACAGCATTCTCAAACAGGTAAATTAACACCTAATGATATCTGAACTTACTGAGATAGTTAAGATATTTCTATATCTTAATGGGTTTATCAAAAAGGCAGACCCTACTCAAAATTACAAAGCAATATACAAAGAAGAAATTTTATAATGCAGTTTCTTTAACTAATATATGTCTTACGCATTTTCATTTAAAAAAAGAAAATTCTTTTCCTGTTCTTTGGAACAAAATCTAGAGTCTCCGATACATATATTTAGATTAAAATCTCTTTACTGGGAAGGAAAACAAGTATGTGCTCCATACTCACAGGCATCCATGGTGCCCATATGCCTAAGTGATTGCTCTACATAGAGCTCAGATAAACCTCAGGCATCTAAGTCTTCCAAAGTCACTTTTCTGTCCTACTTACATCACAAGTCCATTTGGCACTCTGGGCACTTGTTCTCATGCATCAAAAAATGAGCTTATAGCTAGAAGTGATATGGGGTAATAGGAAAAGCAAGGAACAGTGAGTCAGAGGACAGGCGGTTTGGTGAGGGGTTGTCATTTGCAACAGTGGGTTGTGGGCAAGAAGCTTACCCTCCCTGAAGAGGCCATATTTGAGTAGTCATAACTGACAGTCTGTTTTATGTTGTTACATACATGGAGTTGATGGGTAATTTACACATTACACATACATGGATGTGTAATTGGTATGATGTGTTATTATTACGATGCTGTTGTTTTTTTATTTTTATCTATTTATTTTAAATATATTTTATTGATTTTTTACAGAGAGAAAGGGAGAGGATAGATAGTTAAAAACATCGATGAGGGAGAAACATCGATCAGCTGCCTCCTGCACACCCCCTACAGGGGATATGCCTGCAACCAAGGTACATGCCCTTGACCAGAATCGAACCTGGGACCCTTCAGTCTGCAGGCCGACGCTCTATCCACTGAGCAAAACCGGTTAGGGCTGCTATTTTTTCTTAAATATAATCCTTTCCATCCTCAGCAATCATGCTATCATAAGCATAAATTATTGGGAACAAATTTAGACAGAGTTAATTGTCATATTATAAAGCAATACATCGAGTTTTTGTCTTTCTATACAATGTAGAAAATGCCAAAATTATAGTGCCTTATCATAACATTTTTTAGTCTAAATTAAATTTGTGCACTAGCCATGTAGTGATTAAGGAAAATCTCTATTTTTGTAACTCAGAAATCCTATAACAAATCTTATCCTTGTACCAGTATCATCAATATTATCATTAATTTAACTGAAGCTTTGTCTTTTTCTCTTCCAATTAATCTTTAATTATCTGAGTAGCCACCAAAATGTGCCATTGGAACATTTAAAATCATCATGTTCTTCTTCAGGATAGCAATTTTTGAGAAATAATACTTTATTTCCTGAAAAGAAATACTCCTCTACTCATCTGACATGTATGTTAGAAATCTATTAGAAAAAGGCAATGTCCGAAAGAATTAAAGATACTGTATTTTATTTAGCACATTTTATTGTTTTATTTTACTTTATTCAGATGTTTAATTCTATAATTTTAAAAAGTGAATCAAATTTTAAAATAGCTTAAATAATCTTAAAATATAGGTTCCCTTCTATATGCAAAGAAAACCTAATATTATTCCATGTTCTCAAGATACTAATTAAAATATGTATTTTATTTTATTATTTTCTTGATTAAGTTCCATTTGAAACTGCGGACCCAATCTATTTTTGCTTTGTAGGAAACTAATAAATATATTTTTTTCTTTCTGGTAGTTAGTAGAGCATAGAAAAACCCCCCACACTGATATCATTCTATAATAACATATCCCAGTTTATGAATATGGTTAATATTGTTTTCATTTAATGAAATATTATTATGCTGCATTTAGTACAGTGGAAACATACACTATTCAAGTAATAATTTTATCTACATTTTAGAATGTAAAATAACTACATTTGACAAATCATAAAATATGCTTTAATAGCATCTGTGCAACTCAAGATTTTACATTCTATTACCTGTAATTGAAAGTTCTTGCAAATCAAAAAGCAGAAATTACATAATTGGCAGATAGACTTTGATTATTCAAGTGCATTTCAGATGGTGCAAATAGTGGTGACCACCCTGGTTTGAAATAGGCTATCCATTCAGAGCCCCTTTTATGTCTCATACATGGTCATAAAACAGGAATAAAGATGTGAAGAATATAAAAACTTTTGTTATCAAAACAAAACAAAACCACAGTAAAAACATGGAGTGCTCTTTAAGGTTATAGTCAGCTGTTTCCCACCATTTCTTCTTCTTGGACTTTCACTGTGAATACTTTCTGCCAATGGATTCATCTTCCCCACAAATCCTTTGTGACTTTGAAAATACATATTCTTCACTTAAGCCAGCTATGTTGTGATGAAGTCTGCCGGGGTCCAGCCCCAGCAGGTCCAGGGGTTCCCAAAGGCGTAGACGGAGTCGGCGAAGAAGGAATGACACGGAGACAGCATTCAGTTGATCAGCAGCCTAGCCAGGATCTCCAGCCAAGTTCTGGTCTCGATCTCCAGAGAGGTTCTGCTCAGGTTCTCCAGTCAGGTTCAGTGGCCATGTTCCCTCGCTAGGTTCTCCAGGCAGGTCCAGTCACCAGGTTCTAGTCAGGCTCTCCTGCCAATCTCCGCAGTCAGGTTCAGTCCAGGATCCCCTGCCATGCTCTCTCGCCAGGCTCCACCTCCAGGCTCCCAGGCCAGTCCCTCTCCAGGATCCTCCGGCATGCTCTCGGCAGCGAAGTTCTTCTGTCCCTAGAGAACGTTCTGTGTAGGTTCTGTGCCTAGGCTCTGTCTCTCTTGGTCCTGTCTTCCAAGCCCTGTGTCTTTCTGTCTTCTGAATTCTGTGTTCTAAGTTGTGAGTGTTTCTGTCTTGTTACAACTGTATTTATACCAGTTGATTCAATCCTATCAATCTCTATTACAAAGGTTAGGGCGTTTCTTATCTCCATTCCAGGGAGAAAAGATTATGTAGCTTAAGCATGATTGTTCATAGTTAAAGTGATTAATTACCCGCCTGGCACTTAGTTGAGGGGTTTTATTCCCTCCCTAACTTCAGGGGAAAATCCCTACCTGGGGATTCAACCTTTCTCGGAGAGGTGACCTTGGTTAAAACACAGTGCCAAGAAGGTGAGCAAACATATTAAGAACAGGATGCCATATATGCCAGGTCCCTTAAAACAGCAAGGATGGACCGGCTCCCTGCAGAAGTCCCCTTGGAAATACAATTCTGCGGGGTTTATTTTGTTTTTTACTGTTGAATTCTTTATTGTTGAAATTATTACACATCTCCTTTTTTCTCCCCCATTGGCCCCTTCTTGCCCACTTGCTTTCATTTTAAATGTGTTTTATATAGTTTGGGAAAGCATTTGTACATAGTGATGATATTTAAATTATTTTAAATGAAATTCTATTTATTTATTAATCTAGATTGTGTGGTATATCTTGAGTAGGTCAATATTCACTTTGTGAGAAAATTAAATTCAAAGGGGTTATATAATGAACCCAAATACAGAATCCTAATTTTTAAAATATTTTTACCTGCTTTGTTGATATCACATGAACCAAAAGCTCAATGCTATACCAGAGGCTGTTTTGTTTTGTTTTTCTTTTCAGTGTAACAAGATTGAGAATATGAATAAAGATCAAAGTGACTAGAGCAAGAATGGAAAATCCAGGCTTTGATCCAATATCATTTGGCCCAGCGTATAACATTTTTGGTTGCTGATGGTAGATAAAATCAAATAGTTGACTCTAGAGGTTATTTGTAAAATTATTAAATTTAGTATGAGAGAGAAATGCAAACCAAACTGCAAAACTTACCTCCAGACTAGAAATTCACATCGCCTGTAGTATTCAAAAGTAATGATGGGCTATTGACCCCTTCCACCTTTACAGGGATCAGTAGGTCTTGGGGGTTTTCAGGATCCATAGGATTATTATTTTTACTATAATTTTACTCTTCCATTTATCTAACACACTACTATTTTCTCAATATGCTGTGATATGAAAAACAGCAGGGACAAATGTTTTAAGTTGCTAACAAAGACAGAGAGATATCACAATTCCACATTATAAAATTGGAAATAGTTAGGAGCTCCCAGGATATTGTGATATCTTTAAAGGTCCTGAAATAGTCTACCTCCTTGCTTTCCAATTAGAGAAAAATCTCCCATTTCTATTTTGTATCATCTCCTTATTTTTATCTTTTATAACTGATCAAAACTCATACATATCTATTTTATTTCTTAAATAGCATTTTATTTTACATGCTGGTATTCTATATCTAAAATTACAAATATAATGTTCATTATTTGCTATTTTTTGTTTGTTCCACTAGATAAATTCCACTAAAGTTAAAAAAATCCCCATAGTTTATATCATGTTTTCATGTATAGGTGATAAGTCACTAGATTTGCTAGAAAATACACATCCACCTTGCATTTTTATTATTTACGAAAACCTCATGTGTTTTTTTGAATAGAGGTACATCACTAATATTAAAATTGGCAGTCTTAATGGAATTTCTTTCATTTGACAAAACAGACTGTGTTCAAGGTTAATAATACATTCCAGCAACATACACAGTGCACGTGGCAGACGCGTGCCCAGTTCCATCATTTTGATAGACAGATCCCATTCTTTTCCTCTTCATAATAAGTAAACTCCTGCCAAAAGGCAACATTCTGAATTGCTTTACAATTCATTTTAATGTAAATTTGGGTAAAACATTTTTCTCTTGGTAGAAAACTAGCCAGTCTCTGTAAGAAAACTGGCTGGCTGGAAAGGAAGTTTAATAAAAAACTTATTATAAAACAATAAGTGGGATCAAATTGTACTTACATGTTTGGTGGAAAAAAATTGAAAAGTTTATTGTATCTTTTTTAGAGGTAGAGAGAAGGAGCTATTGAGACTGTCATGTCTCGAACATAATTCCAATCAATCTTCTATCAGTATAATCATGCTATTAAATTTCAAGGTCTTTCAAGGTTGATCAACAATGACTCAGTCCTAGTATTAAAATTCCAGAAGTTTTGTTTCTTGTTCTCCCCCCCCCCCCCAAATATAGCTGTTTCAAAACAATCATGCTGTGCTTAGGTCCTGGAATTGATCATAAATATGCTCTATACAAGTGATCTTTATAACAATCTGCACATGAAACAATTAATTTTGAAGCAAAACATTTTCTTGAGTTTCAAAAGAAAATGTCAAATAATCCTACTTCACAAGGTTATAATAATAGAAGGCTCATTTTGTTTGACATCGAAGACTGTGAAAGACCACCTACCATACATTGTTTATTGAATCTCTGCAATGTGCCAGCTTCAATGCCAACTATTGGGAAACAGTTTCAAATGTGTTCCCTGCTGCTAAGGTCATACAATTTTTCTGGAGAGTAAAACAATAAAGTTAGAATAGTGGAATTGTTTCTAATATACTTTTTCAAAGTTTGGAGGTGTGTGCATGAATGAAAGTGTCTACCCTGTACTCAGATTTTCCAAGGGAGTGTCTCTTGAAGTGATTTGTAAACGATGAATACAGATATTAAATGAATGAAAGAGAAGGGCTTTTTGTTGGGAATGGCCAGTAAACTTGAAACAGTATAATAACTTTGAGTTATTATAATGAGTTTCATAACCTAGAGCAAATATTACATATAGGGGACATTTTGGAAATAAGGCTGGGGAAGTTAGCAATAATTAGATCATGAAATAACTTGTGTGCAAAGCTGATTGTGCAAATAATCATAAATGTTATAAAGAATAATTATAGGATTCTAAACTCAATAAATTTTAGTCATCTTCATGGACTAGTTTCTTCAATTTTGGACCTGGAAGGTAGATCAACTTAAATGCTTGGGTTGCACAACAGAGAAAACAAACCTAGATAGAACCAACTGAAAAATGTATTGTAGTGCTAGCCAGTTTAGCTCAGTCGATAGAACGTCAGCCTGCAGACTGAAGGGTCCAGGATTCAATTCTGGTCAAGGGCACATGCCTGGGTTGCGGGCTTGATCCCCAATGTGGGATGTGCAGGAGGCAGCTGATCCATGATTCTCTCTCATCATTGATGTTTCTATTTTTCTCTTCCTCTCCCTTCCTCTCTATAATCAATAAAAGTATATTTTTAAAAAAGAAAAATATATTGCAACAGTTTTCAATTCTAGAATATAAAACATCTTATTTTTTATAAGTACTAGAAATAATGAAGAGAATTATGGACATTACCAGAAATTAGCCTTATAACAAACATGTTTTAATTTCATAATAAGCACTGTTCCTCCCATTAGCCAAATATGTTATAAATGGATTGATAGAATATCACACAATTGAAAAAATATTTAAAAAGGAAAATATAGATGCACAAATATAAAACACTGCGCAAGAAGCCAGAGATCATGCAAAAGTTGATCTATTCAGGCCAAATGAACATGTTCTTTTAGGAGTTAAACTTTCTTTTGTAAATCCCTGACAAGATAGCTATGTTTTTTAAGATTTTCTGCAGAACATAATATGACATTAGGCCACAAGTTATTGAGTTGCAAACTCCCAGGGAACTTGAACCTGTCACTTCCAACTTCTTCAGCTTCTCAATTGATGCCCATCGAGTGAGCACCCTCAGACCCTGCCAGCAGGACAACCCCTGTGGCTGAATGTTCCTGCAGCTTCATAAAGTGCCTACACCCTGTCTCTCACGGGAAAGCCCAGCTCTTCGCACATCAAGAATGTGCAAAACAAGTTAGGTCTGCAGACAACAACCAGATGGACTGCCTCGAAGACAGAAGTCCTTTGTTTACAGACAAAACAAGTACGGAAATGCAGCCAAGGCCGAATGCCCACAAGCTGCCTAGGCAAGCGTCAGGTGGTTAAATCCCCAAACGGTCCTGATGTCCCATGAGAATAAACTTTCGTATTAGAATGTATTAGAGTGTTCATGATCATGGATTGTGTTCCTTAAAACAGCAGCTCATTGAGCGGGCATTAGAAAGCCCTTTAAGGAGATAGGCCGTGAGGGGAAGAATGAACTTTGACATAACCAATAAGCAGCATGAATGTTGAAGTGAAGGTGATAATGCATGGTAATTCTATGTAGGAAATAATGGAGAAGCCCAAAATCGGTGCCAAGAGTAAAACAACAAGACAAAACCTTATCTTTTCAATTATTTCCCCATAATTACTTTCCATATTTTCCCCAGAATAAATATTTGTTTGCTTTCTAGTTTAAATGATGTGGAAGGGAAAATAACCATCATTGCATATTCTTAATATTATGTACCTTTTGTCATTGAAAGGAGACAAATTACATAGCAAGTTTTAGCACCTGTGTTTCTTTCTCTTTTTTTTGAGTTTTTTTTAATTAAATCTTTATTGTTCAGATTATTATATTTGTTCCTCTTTTTTCCCCCCATAACTCCCCTCCACCCAGTTCTCACCCCACCCTCCTTCCTCACTCCCCACCCACTGTCCTCATCCATAGGTGCACGATTTTTGTCCAGTCTCTTCCCGCATCCCCCACACCCCTTTCCCCCCCAAGAATAGTCAGTCCACTCCCTTTCTATGCCCCTGATTCTATTCTAATCACCAGTTCATTCTGTTCATCAGATTATTCACTTGATTTTCAGATTCACTTGTTGATAGATGTGTATTTGTTGTTCATAATTTGTATCTTTACCTTTTTCTTCTTCTTCCTCTTCTTAAAGGATACCTTTCAGCATTTCATATAATACTGGTTTGGTGGTGATGAACTCCTTTAGCTTTTTCTTATCTGAGAAGCTCTTTATCTGGCCTTCAATTCTTAATGATAGCTTTGCTGGATAAAGTAATCTTGGTTGTATGTTCTTGGCATTCATCACTTTGAATATTTCTTGCCACTCCCTTCTGGCCTGCAAAGTTTCTGCTGAAAAATCAGCTGACATTTGTATGGGTACTCCCTTGTAGGTAACTGACTTTCTTTCTCTTGCTGCTTTTAAGATTCTCTCTTTGTCTTTTGCTCTTGGCATTTTAATTATGATGTGTCTTGGTGTGGTCCTCTTTGGATTCCTTTTGTTTGGGGTTCTCTGCGCTTCCTGGACTTGTAAGTTTATTTCTTTCACCAGATAAGGGAAGTTTTCTGTCATTATTTCTTCAAATAGGTTTTCAATATCTTGCTCTCTCTCATCTTCTGGCACCCCTATAATTCTGATGTTGGTACGCTTGAAGCTGTCCCAGAGGCTCCTTACACTATCTTTGTATTTTCGGATTCTTTTTTCATTTTGCTTTTCTGGTTGGGTGTTTTTTGCTTCTTCATATTTCAAATCATTGACTTGATTCTTGCAATCCTCTAGTCTGCTGTTGGGAGTCTGTATAATATTCTTTATTTCAGCCAGTGTATGCTTAATTTCTAGTTGGTTCTTTATCACAACATCGAGGGTCTCATTAGATTTCTTGTAGATCTCATTAAGTTTATCGGCAGTTTCTAGAAAATTATTGAAAAACCTTAAAACTGTGGTTTTGAACTCTATATCCAGTAGTTTGCTTTCCTCCATTTCTGTCATTTGTGTCCTGTTTCTTTGTCTCCGCATTTTTTATGCTTCCCTGTGTTGATACAGTGGTTTTCTGTGCTAAGTGTCCTCTAGGGCCCAGTGGTTCAGCCTCCCCAATTACCTGAGGAGGACACTCTTGGTGCACCCCCTTGTGGTCTTTGTGCACCTTCTTTTTGTAGTGAAGCCTTGATTATTGTAGGTATCACTGGGAGGAATTGACCTCCAGGCCAATTGGCTGTGAGAATCAGCTGTGTCTGCAGTGGGAGAACTTCTGTGCTGGAGACACCCCTCTGGGGCAAGACTTGCTTCAATGGGGCTTTGGTGCTCACTGAGTCTGCCCCCTGAGTATGTCCTTTATGTTTCCATACAGCTGCAAACTGGATGGTCCCACTCTGACCTCTGGGCTTCCTGGCTCCTGGATCTCTAGGGAGATCCTTGCTCTAGGCTATCCAGAAAAAGCCTCCCTGCAAAGCTTGGGTGGGGCAGGTCCCAGGGAATCAACAGGGTGGGGCTAGCAGTTATGGCTGCTCTCAGTCTTGCCCTCTGAGGCTTTGCTTCTCAATGTCCCAGTAATGGCTGCAAGCCGCTCCAAGAGAAAGCTGCCCTCGAGTTCCAACCAATGCTAGACAGTCCCGCTTCTCCCGTATGAGACTGGGTCCCTAGAGACTCACCTGGAACTGGAGCTCAGAGCCTGAGACTCCCTCCCGATTGAAAATGACAACCACGCCCTCAGCTGCCAGCCCACTCCACATGCACTCCGCACCTTAGTATTTTACTTCTGCACTGCGCCTCCTCTGAGTCTCGGTATGCTGCTCTCTTTCCTTCTAGTTGTAGAATTTCCACTCAGCCAGCCTTCCTGTGGTTCTGGGTGATGTCCGTTCCGTCTTTTAGTTGTATTTTTGAAGTGGTTGTGCGAGGCAGCAATCTCCGGTGTTTACCTATGCCGCCATCATGGTTTCCTCAGCACCTGTGTTTCTTAAAAAATTAAAAGAAGACTAATATCTTACAAGAGAGGGATAAAATAATAACTGTCCTAGATGATATCTTGGATTTGAAAAAAATCAAATTTTATCATGTTTCCCATATAAATCATTGGTATATCATTATAGTTTATATTCCACAATGGTTTCTTCTCTCTCATTTTTAATGCAGCCTTCCAATAAAACAAGGGTCTCTGAGTTTGGGGAAATGTAATAAACTCAGAAACATTCAGCAGTATAGAACATTGCAATACTTATGGAATGAAAATACGGACAGCTGGAGGAGTTTGATCTCTTTGAAAAAAAAAGTGATTTAACTTAGAAAGATTTAAAATCCTGCTGTTGGATGTATTGGTATGTGGTGTGTGTGTGTGTGTGTGTGTGTGTGTGTGTGTGTGTGTGTGTTTGCACATACACAAATGTGCCTGTTAAAAATGGTCTATTTTTCAAAGTTGTAAACTTGGCATAAAGCCTTAGGGATTTATTTACTGTGTACGTAGCAACTGGCAACATTTTTTAAAATTCTAATACACTATTATTATAAGGTTTCTCTCTTAGAGAAGAAAATTTTCTCTATTTAAACTTACAGCCACTGTCAAAACAAATTAGTTGAAAGATGCTTACTTTGAATATCTTATTCAAATTTCAACCCGTGACTGGTAGAGCAGTGAACAGCAGGTGATATATTTTGAAGATAAAAATAATTGTTTATTCTAAAAGAAGTGGAAATTATTCCAATCTCATTAGGGAAAATAATTTGCTTGTACAAAGAAGCCCTAACTGAACCAGCATTTATTGAGAACCTACAAGTGCCAGCAATTCTGATAGACAGTGAGGGGATCAAAGGAGAAATCAAACATCTTCAGCTTTGATCACACATTAGAATTCCCTGTGGAATCTTTCAAAATCCTGAAGTGTACTAGTAGGTTATAAGTAAATCCAATCAATTCAGAATTTCAGGAATGAAACTCAGGAATCAGTTACATATACAGTGATTGATTTGCAGCTCATCTAGAAAAATACTGTCCTGGGGAGGCTCTTCCCAACTTTTACCATCCCTAAGAATCGCTTGGGAATCTCGATAAAACGTATATTTAGATTAAATAAACATGAGTGATACCTGGGACTTTATATATTAACATTCCAAGTAAAAAACAAACAAACCAAAAACTCATAGATGCAGACACCAGTATGGCAGTTACCAAAACAGAAGAGGACTGCAAGATTATCAAAGGTTAAACAGGTCATATATATGGTGATGGAAGATTATTTGATCTTAGGTGGTAGACACACAATGCAACATGAAGAGCATACATCATAGGAAACCTATATAATCTTATTAACCAAAATCACCCCAATAAATTAAATTAAAAAATAAAAAACAACAATCTAGAATTATCAATCAAGTGGGGCAAGCCTTTAAAATGACAATAACACAAAAAGCATTTTCAGAGAGAAATGCCTTAGAGAATTTATGTCTAGCAGAAATGAACTACAAGAATGGCCAATAAAGTTCTTTACAATGAAGGGAAATGATAGCAGATGGAAGTCCAGACATGCAGGAAGAAAAAAAAGTGAAAATTGAGAATGACTATAAATTACCTTTTTATTATATTTTATGAGTGGGTTCAGGTGTGTATTCACTTATATAAAAATTACTTTATAAAATTATTGACTGAAGCAAAAATGATACAAATTCATTCTGAAGGTTATACCATATGGATAAGTAAAATATGAATACAAAAGCACAAAGGGAATTATACTGCTGTGAAGTTTGTACATTGTTGTTGAATTAATATAATATTATTTAAAGATTCAATGTAACAAGTTAAGCATTTGTACTATAAACTCCAGAAACACTGTCCAATAGAACTTTCTATGATGGTAAAATATTCTATTAATCTATGTTAATTAGTCTAACTCATTGTATGTGGTTAGTAAGACCTTAAAGGTGGCTAGGGTAGCTGCATAATTGAAGTTTCAATGATATTTAAGATTTGATGAATTAATCTAGAGTTTGATTTAAATGGCCATATGTAGCTAATGGCTACTCTACTGGGCAATTCAGATATAGAATAACCACTAAAATAAAAAACAAAGGGGTACAGTCCCAATGTCAATAGAACAATTAAGAAAGAATAATAAAAGATACTTAATTATTACAAAAGATGAGAGAGAAATAAGGGGGGAAAGGGGCAATAAATTTCTATAGCCAAAAACCAATAGCTATAAAGATGTTAAATGTACAACATATATCAGTAATTCAATCCTATAAATAAGTTAAGCGCTCCATTTTAAAGGAAGGCATTTACAGACTTGATAAGAAAGCAAACAGGTATGGCTTGTGTTCTACTCTTAACTAAAACTCTCACTGCTCACTACTCAGTCTGTCAGTTATTACTCATAGCTCTTCAACTGTTATTTACACCAGCAGTTGCCAACCTTTTGAAACTCACAGACAACCAGTGGTCTGCGGACCACCGGTTGGCGACTGCTGGTTTACACCATGACAGATGTAAGAAAAAGCAAATTATGTTTGAGTTGTGAAAGACATGTGAAAGGTGAAATTTCATTTTCATTAACAAGCAAAAAGCTGGTCTGTATAAATATACATATAATAGAGGCTCAGCGCACGAAATTCTTGCAAGGGTAGGATCCTTTGGTCTGGCTGGCAATCAGGGCCAACTGGGGTCTTCTGGCTGCTAGCCAGGACCTTCCTTCCCTATCTGCTGGCTGCTGGTCAAGGCCTTGCTTTGTTCCACGCTACCCCCTGGTGGTCAGCACATGTCACAGCAAGTGATAGGACTTCCGGTCTCCTGGTCTAAGTCTCAAGGGGACACTTTGCATATTAGCCTTTTATATATAGACTAGGGGCCCAGTGCACGAATTCATGCACAGGTGGGGTCCCTCTGGGTGGCCTGCAGGGATTGGGCCGAAACCCGCAATCTAACGCTACCTGCAGCTCCTACCTGCTGCTCCCACTCATCCCGGCCCCACTGTGCCTGCTGCGGGCTCACGCCCATTCAGTCCTGATCAGGAGAGACTGGCGCTGGCTGCCACAGCAGTGCTCGCCAGCCATGAGCCCTGCATCTGGCGCCCTCCCAAGGGGAGTGGCCTGCAGGATTGGGCTGAAACTGGCTCTCCAACATCTCCCAAGGGGTCCTGGATTGCGATAGGGCGCAGGCCAGGCTGAGAGACCTATCCCCCTGGTGGTCGTGCATGTCATAGCGACTGCTCAACCAGTTGACTGTCTGTCCCCTGGTGGTCAGTGCATGCCATAGTGAGCAGTTGAGCAGCCTTAGCATATCATTAGCATATTACACTTTGATTGGTTGTTCAGTTGTTCTGCTGTTTGGTCTATTTGCATATTACCCTTTTATTATATAGGATATACACATACCTATATTTGTACACAGTTATGGATACATGAATGTATCACAGCTTTTGGCAATAAGTCTCTTCAATTATATTACTTCCATGGCCTCATTGTTGCCATTTTTACTTTATGCCTAACTAGAACAAAATATATAAGCACATGCAAAGATGTAAGTTCTGTGAAGGCAATAATCAATAAGAATAACATGAAAAGCATTGATGTGTTCCATCTTTTATGGAAATTGGGATATTGTCTGCAACAGTCAAGCTGAATTCTTCTCACATACCTTATTAACACAGATGCAGAAGAACTTGAGTTTAGAATATTGAGAGTGAAATAAACAGATTACAATGACTAAACCCAAGACCTTTACAATTTTCACCCAAGACTTAGTGTTTTTAACTGTGTTGATTTCTCATATATTAGATCAGTGATAGTGAACCTTTTGAGCTCGGCGTGTCAGCATTTTGAAAAACCCTAACTTAACTCTGGTGCCATGTCACATATAGAAATTTTTTGATATTTGCAACCATAGTAAAACAAAGATTTATATTTTTGATATTTATTTTATATATTTAAATGCCATTTAACAAAGAAAAGTCAACCAAAAAACTGAGTTTGCGTGTCACTTCTCACACAAGTGTCATAGGTTCGCCATCACTATTAGATAATGGTAGGGGATTTGTAAAACACTGAGACCTTTACATACTTCCAAATGTAAAAAAGTCCCTAAATATATCATTTCAGTTTTGCAATAATGATAATCATAATAATCTAACATTTAGAAAGTGTATGTGACTAGAGATAGTCTATAGGCTTTCTATATAGTAAATCACTGAATACTCAAAAATCCCTTTGAAGCCATTACAATTGATCTCTATTTTAAGGAAAAACAATTGTAGAATAAATACACTAAGTTACATACCCAAGTCTAACAGAAAGTAAGAGGTCAAATCAGTGTTCAACCTAAACACACTGTTGGGAAGCCAAATAAAGGGTCTCTTTTTGAGTTTTTGCTTTGACTTTCTATGAAGCCAGACTACTGAGTGGGAGTATTCTGGGTAGATCAAAGCTTCCTTGCTCTAGATTTATTCATGCCTTGCAGAATATTTAGTATCCAACTAGATTCCAGGATCACCCTCTTAATCACTTTGATAATGACTGAAAAATTTCCAAATTCTTCCCACTTGGCTTTATTGTCACAATGGAACATCATTCTAGATGCGTCTACAGCCCAGACTCTTCTGTCTCCAAGTGTGGCCCTGATGACAGAAGAAGAGATAAGTCCCCTTGAACCTTAACTCTTTAATTTACGCTCCTCATCTTAGCAAGTTATTTTCATATTTCTATGTATTATTTTTCATATCACTATCCTTTTTCATATTTTGAGGTGACTTTTTCACTTTTCCCAAGAATATGATTACAGAACATGGCAGAGAAAACAAGGATCAACAAAGAAATATTAACAAATATTACCCATGTAGGTACAAGCTAGTCAAATTCTTGGTCATCAAGTTAAAAAGATAACCTCCCCACAAGATTTTGGGAAGATATATGCCTCATTTTATCAGGTTATACCAAGTGTAGTCAAAATTACAAATGCTAAATATGTATAAGGCAGGATGTACTGCACACTCCGTGACATGCTGCCTGCTATTCATAGTATTCTACGATTACTCTATTTTGAGCCCTATCTGTTCTTGCTAGCTGCCTTTTAAAAATCTGTTCTGGTAGTTCTTTTCTGTATTATGAAAATGTTGGGTTTAAATTAAAGAACTAGTAGCAGAATAATTGAGAGCATAAAAATTGAAGTTTTGTGCCCTAGCTGTTTTGGCTCAGTGGATAGAGCATTGGCCTGCAGACCAAAGTGTCCCAGGTTGGATGCCGATCAAGGGCACTTACCTTGGTTGTAGGCTCCTCCCCAGGCCAGACCCTGGTTGGGGTTCATGCAAAAGGCAACCAATCGATGTGTTTCTCCCTGTCTTTCCCTCTCTCTTCTACTCTCCCTAAAAATCAATAGAAAAATATCCTCAGGTGAGGATTAAAAAAATAATTGAAGTTTCATATCCTGTGCAATTCAACTTAACATTCCTTCACCCAATACACATATAGACACACACACACACAAATTAATACACTCCAAGTTGGGCCAAAGACGATTTAGGTTAATATCAATTTCACCTCTGAAATTTGAACTACGAAAGTATTTTTGTGTGTCTTCTAGTTTACATTCCCTTTATTTATTGTTTCTATTGGATTTTCTATTGGGTATCTATGCTGCATAAGAAAACAGCAAGCTATACAAAGCAACAATCATTTTAATGTGCTTGCCATCATATGGATCAGAATTTGGGCGTTTCATTATAGAGGACTCACCTGTGCTCCATAATGACTGAGCGAGACGGTGGGTGGAGTGAATGGAGCCACATGTCTTTGGGGTGTTAGTTCTCTGCTGTTGACTGTTCCAAAATGTCTTACCTGTCTGACACCCGGGCTGTGGGGTAGACTGGCTGGAGTAGCTGAGGGTACTGGGGCAGCACCTCTCTGATCTCTCCTCCCTCCTCCATTTCTCTTCAGTACAACAGACTCAAGGTTGCGGGACTTTTTACTGAGCGACATCATGCCATAATAATCTGGGCAGGAACTTCAAGGCTTCTTGTGAAATAGCTTTAGAAATCTACAATGTAGCTTTTCTTTCCATATATTTAATTGAGCAAGTAAATAATTAAGGCAACCCAGATTCAAGGGGAGTAAAATTAGACATCACCTCTTAATGGTGGAAGTAGCAAGAATTTTTATTTTTTGTTGTTTTGGGTTATTGATTTGTTTTATTATTTTGGTTTATTATTATTATTATTATTATTATTATTATTATTATTAATTATTTCTTTAACCAGACAGCAGTATTAGCTGTAATTATCATATTGTAAATTGCATCCCATTATTTATTTTTGGGGGGTGCAGGTATATCATGAACATAGTGTTTTTGTTTCCTTCAGGTATATTTCCAGAAGTGGAATTGCCAGGTCATAGGGCAGTCCTACTTTTAATTTTTTGAGGAATCCCCATACTCTTTTCTATAGTGACTGTACCAATTTACAATCACATGAGCGGTTCACAAGGGTTCCCTTTTCTCCAGATCCTTACTATGTAGTTATCTCTTGTCTTTTTGAGAATAGTCATGTAACAGAAATGAGGTGCTATTGCTTTGCAATTCCCTGAAGTTTCTTGATGTTGAGCATCTTTACACATACTTGTTGGTCATCTGTGTATTAGGGGGAAAACGTTTGTTAGGTCATTTGCCAATTATTTAATTTGATTATTTGATTCTGGGTTTTTGTTTGTTTGCTTTTTGCTATTGAGTTGCATTTAGATATTAACCCTTTATCAGGTATATGATTTGCAATATTTTTCTCATTCCTTAGGTTGTTTTTATTTTGTTGATTGTTTCTCTTGCTGTGCAGAAGCTTTATAGTTTGATATAGTTCCATTTTCTTTTATTTTGTTGCTTGTATTTTAGGTGTCACATCCAATGTGGCCATCTTTAATATATGACAGACTCTGATGTACCCATTGGTTCAGAACCCAGAATAATGAAGAAAAAAAAGTGTAATTGTTTACACAGTTCTTGCAGTTAATCTGTGCAAATTATATTAAAATACTTCCCCATGTTGATTGCTTGTGGGTTTTTTTTTCTATCCTCTGTTTCTACCATAGGTTTTACATTATCTACATGGCCCAACAATTAAGAATTCCCCACTCTCCTCCCACACCTTACAATGAAACAGGTTCTATATCTTTTGAATCTTTTAGTGAAATCTAATATATTTTACTATATCTTTATACTCAGAGTTTTATAGCACTGTGACGTAGATGATACCATGAAACTCAAAATGCATGTTGTTTTTATGTCATATCCTTTTTTTTTTTTGTAGTAAGATACCAGAGACCCAGAAAATCTCAATCAGCTGACAAAATTTAAGAGGCTATACAGAAATAAAAACCATGAACAAACAATGAAATAATTTGTAGTTGTGAGTTATTTTTTGTTATTATATGTTAACTTAGATAAATAACATTAGTTAAAAAAGGTTATTTTAATACCAATGAAGTAAACACATTCTTTGCATAGCACTTAGTCACACTAAATTTAGATATATATGGAAGCAACACTTTTGTAAGAGTTATGTATTAACAGAAAAGGCAAGCTCTTTCAAAAATTGTCATGAGATGTTCTGCTTTTTTTAGAGTTATACATTTTCTTAGTATAAATTCCTCTAGGTGAAATTTAAAGTAATGTATCAGTAGCCAATTGATAGGAAAGGAAAAGAAGTAAAACAAAGGCAGTATAACTTGTTCCTAATTAAATTACATTAAGAATATTTTCAGTGTGTCCCTCCCTTTACCAATGAATAACTGTCTAAATTACAGAATTTAATATTTAGGTTTTATATAAGCTTTCTTATATTTCTTTCTTCAGTGATTTTTTCATAAGTATTGATGTATCCTTGGTCCATTTATCTAACCCAGAAAATTACATGCTCAC
The DNA here is from genome assembly GCF_963259705.1 of Myotis daubentonii. Taxonomy (NCBI): domain Eukaryota; kingdom Metazoa; phylum Chordata; class Mammalia; order Chiroptera; family Vespertilionidae; genus Myotis; species Myotis daubentonii. Next base: position 15,272,707 of record NC_081842.1, on the reverse strand, counting down.
CACTTGAGAGTAAAACCAGAACATACAAAAGACAATTATAATTTGTCAATTGTTCTCACTAGTAAAGCAAAATGCATTACATTCATAGACATGGGAAGGATTATAGACAGAGAGAAATATGCAAACATGTATGTCTTCATATGTAGTTAAATAATTTGGCAGAATACTTTGTGTCTGACAATACATAGTCAATTACAAAAATTATATAAAGATGTGTACAATGATTAGGATATTGTATTTGGCTTTTCCATATAAAAAAAGTCAGATATATTTTTCAGTATAATACAACTTTTCCATTTTCTTAACAAGTTTCCATTGAGAAGCAGATGGTGTTTTGGTGATAAACACAATTAATTTCACTTTATAGAGTTCACTTAATTAGAATTGGATTCCATGTCTCACATGCATTAAAATTCATTGTTATACATATTGTTTATAATTCTGCCAGCTGTCAGAAATACACACAATATTTTTTAATTCTAAAAACTATTTTTTATAAAGGATAATCTATTATTTTTTCTGAATAAGTTGGAAATAAAATGACATTTTAAAATTGAATTTTATAGGATGTTATAAGCAGTCAAATTATTTCAAAATGCAGGAAAAATTCAGAATATATACAAATATTAGAATATAATCATTTTATAGTTTAATTACATTAATGTTTTTGTTTTTGTTTCTAATTAATACCTGAAATGTTTCATACATTTAATATCTATAAAAATCATAGTCTTACAAAACACATACTTATTAATCCCTGAAAGCATTCTCAATTTATTCACATTTTTTTGCAAAAATTTTCCCAAAGTAGGTTTTATGTAAGAATCAAATGTTCTGATGAAAAGTGAAAAACATAATGCTTTTCAATGAAATGATTGATATTTTAAACTTTGTATCTGCATGTACGTATGTGTGTATATTTTTGTACATGTGTATTGCCTATATATCACACTTAATATTCTCATATATTGCTGAATTAAATATAACATAAAGTACATGATTTCAAACTGCTTATATTATATTTTTAAAATACATCTTTTATTACTATTTTATAATTTGTTCTTGGCCTAAAGAATAAAACTTTCTCATGGATCTAAGTTCTATTTTTACCTCTCACAGAGCAACAGCAAAGGATTATGTAAATACATTGAGCATATCATTCTCTTGCTTCTGGAAAGAACAATATAGTTTATCCTTTGTTATTCCCTCTAGTAGTTGACTCTAATAACTATTTTCAAAAACTATGTTTTAAAGTCATTTAACTAGAATAAAATTCTAAATAATATTTAAAATCTGTTTAAAGTAGCTTAAGTTTAATATTTTCTTAGAAACAGTCCTTAAGTTCTAAAGCTAAGATTTAGGTTACATTTTCACTTATCTTGCTCATCTTTTTGTAAAAAAAAATTAAAAATAATTATTAAAACCAATGGCCAAGTTTTACAATTAATATTTAGATCCCAAAGGTAATTTTTAAGTTGTTCAGAAAAATAATACCCTTAATATTAATAAGTATAATCAATAATCTTATATTTTACCTTCCTTTAGCAGGCAATTTAATGAAATACCAAAGAAGCATCAGTAAAAATTACATTATTCCTTTTGGCAATTATTTACTTGACTCTGGTATATCAAAGTTCCTGGCATAAACTCTTATTTTTTCACCTCAATTTAATACAAATGATTTTTCTTGTCAGAAAAAAATATGGCAATTCATATTTCCACTGAATATTAGTAAAGCTCTCAAATAAACATCTTTATGGAAATCATTAGCAAAGAACTTTTTATTACATCATTGGCTACTTTGAGAATTATGGGAAATAATGTTTAATGTCTATTTTAATACTCAGTTTGAGCTCCCATCACCACCCACCCAAGGGTGACAGATTATTTAAATAGAATTTCATGTGCTCAGATTCATCACTTATATATTCTGATAAAACAGTCAAGTAAAGGATTGTAATTAATTTTGGAAAGCTCCACTATATTCCTGTTGATCTAAAAGGCTGAAGCCATATGCAGACAATACACATAACATACCCAGGAAAGATCTAAAGCAGTGGTTCTCAACCTTCCTAATGTCGCGACCCTTTAAAATAGTTCCTCATGTTGTGGTGACCCTCAACCATAAAATTATTTTCGTTGCTACTTCATAACTGTAATTTTGCTACTGTTATGAATTATAATGTAAATATCTGATATGCAGGATGTATTTTCATTGTTACAAATTGAACATAATTAAAGCAAAGTGATTAATCACAAACACAATACGTAATTATATATGTGTTTTCCGATGGTCTTAGGCAACCCCTGTGAAAGGGTCGTTCGACCCCCAAGGGGGTCGTGACCCACAGGTTGAGAACATCTGATCTAAAGAAAGAGAAAGCATCTATGGCTGCAAACAGGAAGTGAAATGAAGTCTGCCCTATAAACTGTAGTTTGAAGGTGTGCCTTATTGCACAGATATTATTGTTAGGGATGGATCACAGATAGTCAAAGCATTTAAGGAACTATGGCTAATCATTGGTTGACCACTTAATCATACTGGCAGGTGTTAACCCCAAGAAACTTGGATGAAAAATTTCAAAAAGATACAAACAAAACAAACAAACCAGAGAATTAGGCAGCTGTGACCACACACCACAGAATACAAGATCTACTCCAAATTCAGTATTCTTTTATAAGCCTATATTTTCAGAAAAAATATAAATACTGAATTTAATTTTATTTAGAAGGTTAATGCTAGTTACATTTGAGATTGAATATATATTTTTAAATCTTTAATAGATTTAATATCAAAAGTATTAGAATAGTGGCCCACGAAAGAATGAATAAAATGTCATTGGCTGTATATGCATTTTTTCTATCATCTATCTATCTATCTATCTATCTATCTATCAATCTATCATCTATCTATCACCTATCTCTCTATCTAATCTATCTATCTATCTAATCTATCTATCTGGAAAACTGAAGACTGAATAATAAGGGAAAGAAAAAGAATAAAATAGGAAAAGTGAGAGATAAACAATTATTAGAACTTTGAAAATATTCATGTCTTTCAATGTATGTCCTTAGGCTAAATCACTGTTTTTATGTGTATCAAATAAAATGTAAAGTTAAAGTTATTTTCTTTTTGGTGTGTGTGTGTGTGTGTGTGTGTGTGTGTGTGTGTTTGTGTGTAAACAAACAAGGAACAATTTGCTAACTTATAGGCCATTTTGACTATATGATTTTGTATTTGTGAAAATATTTTTAAATTCATATTGATCCTGTCTCTGCAGAGGCCACTGAACCTATCACACATGTAGAAAGTGCTTCTTAGTGGAAGAGGCTTACTGGGCATTCACTACATTGACTAAGGAGCATGGAGGCTAAGTCCCCTCTTAACACAATTGTTATTTCATTAACTAGTGTTAAGTGAGAGACAGTTAGAGCTTAAGGAGCGATTATCCTCTTCTGGGAGTGAAGCATGATGTTCTATGAAGGCTTGAATTCAAGAATAAATCATTGCAATACTGTTGGCAGCAGTAGGGATCAATTGTTTCAAAAAAAATTGATCCCATGTATTGATGTCACAATCAAAAATAAGTTAATATTATCATATTGCCTTTTTTTCTCTTTTTAATGAAGATTGATTTTAAGTTGGATACCATGGCCCACAAAAAATCCTTACACAATTTCAAAGTCTAAATTTATAATAAGACAAATTTCCCCAAAAAGAAAATGATAATTATTAGTTATACTAGAGGCCCAGTGCACGGAATTTGTGCATGGGGTGGGGGGATGTATCCCTTGCCCAGCCTGCACTCTCTCCAATCTGGGACCCCTCGAGGGATGTCCTACTGCCAGTTTACAGGGATTGCACCTAAACCAGCAGTTGGACATCCCTCTTGCAATCCGGGACTGCTGGCTCCTAACCACTCACCTGCCTGCCTGCCTGCCTGATTGACCCTAATCACTCTGCCTGCCGGCCTGCTCACCCCCAACTGCCACCTATCGCTGGCCTGCTTGTCCCCAAATGCCCCGCCCCCACCAGCATGATCACCTCCAACTGCCCCTCCTGCTGTCTTGATCACCTCCAACTGACCCCCACTGATGGCCTGCTTGCCCCCAACAGCCCCGCCCCCCACCAGCCTGATCTCCCACAACTGCCCTCCCCTCTTGGGCTCTAACCGCCTATATCTTGACCCCACCACCATGACTTTGTCCAGAAGAACATCTGGAAGGTCTCCTGGAAGGTCTCCCAGTCTAATTAGCATTTTACCTTTTTATTAATATAGATAGAGGCCTGGTGCACAGGTGGGGGCTGGCTGGTTTGCTGTGAAGGGTGTCCTGGATCAGGGTGGGGGTTCCCTTGGGGTATGGCGTGGCCTAGGAAAGCAGCCTGTGGTGGTTTGCAAGCTGGCCACACCCCCATGGGGTGAGGGCCCCCTCTAGGGGGGAGTGGCCAGCCTGGGTGAGGGGCTGAGGGCTATTTTCAGGCTGGCCACATCCCCTTCAGGGTGGGGGTCTCCTCTGGGGTGCCTGGCCAGCCTGGGTGAGGGGCTGATAGCTGTTTGCAGGCTGGCCACAGCCCCTTCAGTGTGGGGGTCCCCACTGAGGTGCCTGGCCAGTCTGGGTGAGGGGCTGAGGGCCATTTTTAGTCTGGCCACATCCCCTTCAGGGTTGGGGGTCCTGCTGGGGTGCCTGGCAATCTGGGTGAGGGGCTGATGGCTGTTTTCAGGCTGGCCAAGCCCCCCAGCGGGGACCCTCACCCCATGAGGGTGTGGCCATCCTTGGTAAGGGGCTGATAGTTGTTTGCAGGCTGGCCATGGCCCCCAGCCACCCAAACTCCCAGTGGAGGCTGGCTGGAAGCAGGTATCTGGGATTTATTTATCTTCTATAATTGAAACTTTGTTGCCTTGAGAGGAACTCAGGGCTGGCAGGGCAGGCAGGAAGCTTGGCTTCCTCCATTGCTGGGGCAACCAAGCCTCCTGCTTGCTCCAGCTCAGTGGCTGTTGGCTGCCATCTTGGTTGGGTTAATTTGCATATAGTCACTCTGATTGGCTGGTGGGCGTGGCTTGGACATAGCAGAAGTGTGGTCAATTTGCATGTTTCTCTTTTATTAGATTAGATTAGCTGAAGTTACTAGCGTCAGTGAGAAAAGTCACACACATCCCAGTGTCTGTGTATTTAGTGTCTGTTGCCCATTTATTCTTATTACATAATAAATACTAAGTGGATTTGTTTCAGGGATAAAAATATTCACATTTTGAGGTAGAATGTACTTAACCCCCTCAGAGTAGTGTGAAGCATTAAAAATCAAATATTACATTAATTGCTTAAAGGTTTCAGAAAAGTTAGCAGTAAGTGTATCATGAAAAATTTTAATGATGATTAGGGTGAATTAAGCTGACAGTTACAGTCCTGTTAATAAAACAATCAATATTAGAATACAGTGTTAATTCTACATGAGAATGAGTTTGAATGAAAGAGCAGGGGATTTAAAGTGCCATCTTAATAGATGTTTAAGATGAGGATATATTGCAGTAAAAATGATACACAATCAAGCCCATCACTTGGACTTTGCAAACTGATTTGTTCTAATCCTAACAAGAACTCAGAAAAATAATTTAATTGAGCACAGAAAATACCTGATATGTAAATCTATTCCTTTGAAAACAGTTATTCCCAGAAAACAGAAGGAGAGCAATTTTCCAGAAAATCATATTAAGCAGGTAGAGAGACAAGGAAGAAAATATCATTTTGTTAAAAATAAAAATCCCACCAAAACTGAGACTCCATGGTTGTATAGATAACACTGTAATTGAACTAAATCCGGATTACCTCCAGAATTGACCACTGTGAATGAATTACAGTTTGATACGGACATTATACACCAGAGCACGGCTGTGTGCATGTGCACCATATTATATTAGTGAAAGAAACCATACGATAGATAATCAGGATTATCTATTCACTGAGAGTCTTTCTAAGCCTGCCTCTTGAAGAGTGAGTTGCAGGGACGTTTTTTTTGTGTGTAAAACAAAATGGTTCATTTTATGTCTTGTGGAAGTAACTATGGAATACCCATTAATTCTTGATATTACATTTGATATTACACAGAGATCATAGGGACAATTAAAATCATTTTTTTTTTGTTTAGAAAAAATAAACTTCTGAAAAAAATTGCTCTTTTGCTTTTGAGTTTGAAGCAGAGTTGAATGAATATTGTGTTTTAACTGACTAGATGACTTAACACTGGGTTTCCCCTCAGTAAAGTCATTTATCTAAAGTTATGCACTTTTAATTAAGGTGTAATTAGCTGCTATGAAAAAGTGCAATACATGCTCGTAACTAAACATTTTTTGTTTATTGACAAATTTAATTTCAAATAATTAGTTTAGGAAAAAATGGCATCTATTTCTATCCTTGTAGATTTACTTATAAATTAAGTATTCTATGTAGTATATGAGTTCCATGGGACCAAAGGATATTTTTTATACAGAGAATTTTTGAGACCTTCTTACAAACCAGACTTTGGTGATAAGACAAAAGGAATGAAATACCTGCATGAGAAAGAGCCCAAACTAGCTCACCTTCCCTTTCTAGTCAGAAGACTGTGGATATTAACTTATCAGGTACATATAGAACTAAATACAGGAAGTCTATAAATTTTTATTCCTTTTATTTTTTTATTTTTCAATTACACTGCATTCAAGCTTATTTTACATCTGATTCAGTTGTATAGCCAAGTAGTTAGACAATTTATGTAATTTATGAAGTGATCCCCCCGATAAATCTAGCATTAGTTGGCACCATATCATAGGATGATGTAAAAAAAATGCATAGGCTAAATTCATGGGAATTAAAGACTTATTGGATATTTTATTGATCTTGTACTAGAAACATATGGTATGAGAAATAAGACAGTCATATGCCTTAAAATGCATAGTGATGCATTGTAGAGAAGTGAACAGGCAATTGCAATGGAAAGTGATAAATGCTTTGATGAGAAAATGCTATGAGTCCTATAGTAGCTTTGAGAAAATACTACCAATGCACTCTTTGCCAAATTACAAAAGGGATATTACTCTAAGTGAAATTAATACACACATGAACACAGCCTGATACTATGTTTCAGGAAAAGAATTATAGCAGAACAGGGACCAGGAAATATTTGTACCATAGTGATTCTACTGTATTTGAAAAGTGCCTTCTGCACATCCCCTACTGAGGATGGAGCTCATAACCTGACATGAGTGCCCTGAGCAGAAATCCAACCTGTGACCTTTTGGTGCACAGGACAAAGCTCAACCAACTGAGCCATACCTACCAGGGCTGGTGCCATTTGCAACAACATGAATGGACCTTGAGAATATTATGCTAAGTGAAATAAATCAGTCAGAAGGAGCTAAGAACCATATGATTTCCCTCATATGTGGGAAATAAAACTGAAACGTGTGCACACAAACAGCAGTGTGGTGGTTGCCAAAGAGAAAGGAGTGGTGGGTGAAGAGAGTCCTGATATATGGTGACGGGAGATTTAATTTTGAGTGGCGGGCACACAGATCTTCTAACACAGAAACTCACACCTGAGACTTGTATGATCACAAATAAATTTAGTTAAAAAATAAATGATAACTGAAAACTTGACATAAATGAAGCTGTTTTCTAAGAATGTAATACTCATATTTACTGCACTGAAACAGCTTTAGCATTAATGTTTTGAATTGCCATGCCTAATGATAAGTTTTAAAAGCTTACGTTTGTTGAGCACTTATTATGTTCCAGGCAATTTTCTGAAATTAACTACAGATACCAACTGACTAAAGACTCACATCAATGCTATAGAGTTGGATCTGCTATCATTCTCATTTTTGTAAGGAAATTGAGTACAAAGAGAAAATGAAATTTCCAAAAGTTGCTGTGCAGTTAATGGGCAAAGCTAGGATTCAAGCTAAGTTTAGAAATACGTTCTCTTGTACTACATGCTAAGTGTATTAAAATATCATGTTTTACATTGCCCCTAGGGCTCTTAGACCAAACAATACAGATTCTCACTAGTTTTATTTAATCAATGTTCTAAGCATAAAAATCTTACTCATAGGTAGCCAGTATTATATTGTAGAATAAAATTATAACCAGGCTTTTTAACTAAAGATCATTGTAATGATTCTTCCAAACAGATGTCTTCAGGCTATCCTATGTTTATGATAAAAACATAAAATATGAGGAAAATAACTTTCATATAACAATATTAGCATTAGAGTAGTAACTGCAATTATTAAAAGTATGATGAAATATGTGAAAACAATTTAAAAGATGGATTATTTCCCTTTATCAATAAATTAAACTCATTATTCGCATGGAAGAAATAAAGAGTGCATTATTTTTTTTAGCACACAATTAAGTTTTCTTTAGATATTTTTAGGAGTAGGGAACACTACACTTCTACTCAATTAAGAGAAAGATTTTTAACTGTACAGAGGTCTTTTATTTTGTTTACACTTATCAGGCCATGGATCCATAGGGAATGGGTTCCAACCACTAGCTCCTTTCCATACATTCTCACAAAGTGTATTTCTCTGGGTGGAGTAGGCTGATGCTTCAGTTGAAGCCCGGTACCTATCTCTTTGGTTTCCTTTTTTTCTAATCATTTTCCTTCATATATTTCAGGAAGCTATGAGTGCTTAATATGCTCAGTACATCCATAATTTCTCTTGCTCTTGTTAGTTCACAACAATGCCTGTGGCATGCTGGGTGGCATTGTAGACCCTTCCAGTTTTGCCATGAGAACACCTGTTCCTTTTGAACAGTGCCCATTCCCTGGATGTCTACAATATCGCCTTTCTTGTAGATTTGCAAGGATGTGGCCATAGGAACAACCCTGTATATTATTTCATTTTTTTTTCTATACTCAGCCGAGGATATTTTTCCATTGATTTTTAGAGAGAGTGGAAGAGAGAAGGAAAGACAGAGAGAAATAATGATGTTGAGAGAAACACATTGATCAGTTGCCTCCTGCATGTGCCCTGACCAGGGCCTGGGCCAAGGAGGATCCTGCAACAAGGTACTTGCCCTTGATTGGACTTGAATGTGGGACCCTTCAGTCCACTGAGCCAAACCATATAGGGCACAACTCTATATTTTCTAAAGGCCTAGAGAACATATAGTGGGTGCCTGTCCTATTTCCCTTTGTGTTGGTCATTTTGGCAAGTTACTGAAAAATGGTGATTTCTGCCAAAAGGAGTGCATTATTATTTATTTTAATGCTTTTCTAAAAATTGCAGAGAAACACTTGCGATTTAACAAGGATACCTAACTAAGAAGAAATAAATGTTCTTTTAGCACATAAAATTAAATACAACCTGGGTTTCAGTACTAGTTCTGTTGCTAAGAAGCTATGAGACCTGGAAAATATTGTTTAACTTCTCTGAACCTTAGTGTGCCGATCTATATTGGAGGGGTTAGGAATCACACATTGATCTCTGAAGTCTCTTCAGGATATGATAAGCTATAATTATATGAGATTAGCAGAGTTAAATTAGAGTTAAATCAATAGAGATAAGCTTGCCAATCAGTGCATACTAATTCAGCGCTTCTCTCTTATAGGCTATGTTTAAAAGGACATGCACAGCAAATAGAAAAGATTTAGGTAGAGATATTAAAATTATTCACTACTATGATTTACATATAGGAAATTATGTCTTAATGTATTATTATATGTATATGATTAACTCTAGTAATTTAAGAAAAGATTTAGGACTACTTAAAAATTGCTTAACACATATTTGTAACAGGAAGAATGTTCTATAGAAAATTAAAAAATATGTATATATTTTTATTGATTTCAGAGAGGAAGGGAGAGGGAGATAGAGATAGAAATACCAATGATGAGAGAAAATCATTGTTTAGCTGCCTCCTGCATGCCCCCCACTGGGGATCTAGCCCACAACCTGGGCATGTGCCCTGACCAGGAATCAAACTGTGACCTCCTGGTTCATAGGTCAAAGCTCAACCACTGAGGCACGCTGGCCGGGCCTATTGCACATTTATATACAGCTGCATTAGTCATGTAACATTCTTCATTAATTTCATTTTTATGTTCAGTAAAGATATTTTCTGTATGATAAACATGGTCATCTCTATCATGTTTCATTGCTCTCTCTCTACATATGGAATATTTATCAGCCATTTTTTAAGATTCAAAAGAAGGAATTCTTGCCTTTTGTGACAATATGAATGAACTCTGAGACTTGCTTGGAAAGTTTGTAAGGAGGACATTCTGATAAAAGAGAAGTGTGTGGAAGGCCACCTGCCCTGTTAATCAGAATTCAGATTTAGGGGAGACAGGGGAGTGTGGAAGGTGGCGCCCCTAATTATTCCTTGACCTTTCCAAACAAGCCTGTGCATATGCAGACCCCGGGGTGTTTACTGGAATCCTTGTGCTTAATACCTGGATGCCCTTGCCTAGAGGACAATGTAAACATGTGTCCTCCCAAGATTACTCACCCTACTCATTGCATCTAAAGATAAAATTTCCAATAAAGGCCTAACGATGCAGGCCATAGAAGCTGCTCTGGCTACTAAAGCAGGGGCCCCTTAGCCCTCGCTTGCACAGTCAAACTGTGTCTGAGTAATCTGTTCATCCATCGTTCAGGGGCTGCTGGTCAGCCCCGGCATTATGCTAAGTGAAATAAGCCAAACAGAAAAAGACAAATATCCAAATATTGCATGTACTAAATGGTATCACTTATACATAAAATATATATTTTTTAATGTCAAACTTGTAGAAACAGAGAATAGAAAAGTGGTTTCCAGGGCTGGAGTGTTTGCAGTTGGGGGGAGAGGGATAGGATGGCAAAATGGTACAAATTGTCAGCTATTAGATGAATAAAGTTGGTAAAGCATGATGACTGTAGTTAATAATGAATAGTTGAAATTTTCTAAGAGAGTAGAACTTATATGTTCTCACACGTAAGAAGTGATAAATACCTGGGGGGAATGTGTTAATTAACTCATTGTGGGAAATCCTTTCACAGTGTACGACTATATCAAATCCTCACATTTTATACTTTAAATATTCTCCTCTATTCTGTTCTCAATTATCCACTTCATACCCCTATCAATAATTTTGAATTCTAGTCTTTTATGATATTTCTGCCTTCATCCAACTCTTCTGAATAGGAGCTAGTGTATAAATTGAAATGTCTTCTCCCAAGGAAGTCTGAATTTAGCAACTAAATTGCCTCTAAAGTAGGGAAATGTCTATTCTCCTGCAGACAAGATCTTATTCCTTTTATCAATTGCAATTGCTTAGATCAAAGTTGAGGGACACATGAAATTCACTGTGAAGTCAGCAAACCACAGAACATGTGGCATTTATTTATTCAGTTTGTTTCAACACAAAACCTTGACATTTGCCCTTGTATTCTGAAAAGATTTCTAACAGCCATTATTATTTTCATTGTGTTTAATGTCAAAGAATAAACAAAGCTAATTTTCTTGAAGAAATAGTCTGATTGTTTGAAACACAGCAAAAACGATAACAATTCTTGTAATGAGTAGAAAATTGTACACTGTTCTTTTAAACAGCAACATTTTCTGGCATAGAATTACACCAGATATCTATTACGTATACTGCACTTAGATTGCCTCTAAGTCGATATTTGTGTAGGCAAAGTCTTTATTATTTATCACACATGAATGATTTGATATCCAGCTGACAGTCCTCCTAAAAAAAGGCTAGCTAATTCTATAAAAGGATGAGAACATAGATTTCCATTTCCTGGAAATTTAATTTCCCACATCATCTTTGCAGTCTACACACTCCTCTTCCCCAGCTACATTTGTTTTCAGATATAAGCTCCAACGTGATAATTGGAGGATTATTGTCCGAACTGGGACTTTGAAGTGGATATAATTTTTTCTTTCTGTTTTAGTAATAACAGTTCTTATCCAAAATAGGCACCCATCAAAGAAAATAACAAGAAAGAGTGGCATTATTTGACTTTAAAATATTTTTTTCCAGCCCTAGCAGGTTTGGCTCAGTGGAGAGAGCGTCGACCTGTGGACTGAAGGGCCCTGGGTCTCAATTCTAGTCAAGGGCGCATGGACTCGATTCCCAGTAGGGGCATTCAAGAGGCAACCTATCAACGATTCGCTCTCATCATTGATGTTTCTATCTTTCCCTTCCTCTCTGAAATCAATAAAAAAAAATATATTTAAAAGAAAAGATTTTTTCCATTTAATGATAAGAAGCTCATTTTTTATTGCATACTTTATGTAGGACCAGAATAAAGTTCACTTGACTTCCTAATCCAGTGGTGGTGAACCAATGACACGCGTGTCAGAGGTGACACGCAAACTCAGTTTTTTGGTTGATTTTTCTTTGTTAAATGGCATTTGAATATATAAAATAAATATCAAAAAATAAGTCTTTGTTTTACTATGGTTGCAAATATCAAAAAATTTCTATATGTGACACAGCACCAGAGTTAAGTTAGGGTTTTTCAAAATGCTGACACGCCGAGCTCAAAAGGTTTGACATCACTGTAATCCTTTCTACATCTAAAGGCCATTTTATCCTCAAATTTCTTGACTACATTAACAAAACTTAACTCTGTAAATTTTACAATGTTATTGGAAGTTGAGGGATCTAAAGAGCACATGAATAGCATATTACATCAGAAAAAATAATCTTGTTATATATGAGACAATACAGAGTTGGGCAAAGGTAGTTTTATAGTTGTGGGTACGTGAAACACAGGCTCAATAAAACTATTGTAATAATAATCATAACCTTTTTTTATTCTAACAACTATAAATTTACTTTTGTCCCACCCTGTATTTGGGGCTTGCTAAGCTGAGTACAGATTTAATAAAATATTTTACTCATTGTAGCAGGATATTAATTATACAAACAAAAATGGTAAAAAAATATGTCATAGAAATATTGTCATAAGTTTATATAGATATTTAGAAAACTATGTCTTATTTCAAAACAGAGTTTGGAAAAAAATGCTTTTGTGCCCATAATTCATGAATCTGTGACCAGTAGTTTTTAAAAAAAATGTCAAAAAATAACAGGATAAACAGATCATTATATATTAATAAGTAAAGAGTAAATAATCATAATTATATATTGCAATTCATTATTTACATATGAAAGCAAATTAATAATCACAGACAGGGCTTTTAGTACAAGTGAATGGTGTGTGTGTGTGTGTGTGTGTGTGTGTGTGTGTGTGTGTGAAACTACTGAATACTCATGTCTATCATAATCAATTTATATCAAATGCATTATATAAGTTCTAATTATAAGTTTTATAACCTACTTAAAAACTCATTTTCCAGTGAAAATTTCTCAGATCATCAAATTACATTATATTCCTTAGGAAAAATGCTCAGTTACTCATCATTAGGGAGATGCAAATTAAAATGACAATGAGGTACCACCTCATACCCGCTAGAATGGCTACCATCAATAAATCAACAAATGCCCTAGCCAGTTTGGCTCAGTGGATAGAGTGTTGGCCCAGGTTGAGGGCTCAGTCCCCAGTATGGGACATGGAGAGGCAGCCAATCAATGATTCTCTCTCATCATTGATATTTCTATCTCTCTCTCTCCCTCTCCCTTCCTCTCTGAAATCAATAAAAATATATTTAAAAGTAATAATAAAATATAAATCAACAAACAAGTGCCGGTGAAGATGTGAAGAAAAGGGAACCCTAATACACTGCTGGTGGGAATGCAGACTGGTGCAACCATTTTGGAAACAGTGTGGAGTTTCCCCCCCCAAAAAATAAAAAATGGAATTGCCATTTGAACCAATGGTCCAAATTCTAGGAATATATCCTAAGAATCCCCAAATACCAACACACATATTTTTAAATCAGATTTTCCTTAATATGTTAATTATCTTTTTTTGTTTGTTTGTTTTGGTTTTGGAGTATGAGGGAGTGGTGAATGAGCTTATGGTAGTAACTATCCAGCCTTCTTAAGAAAAACATCTATATAGATGAAGCCTTTGATTTTAGTGTGTGTGGTTTTTTTTATGCAGATCTGATAGATTGCTTCATTTTAATATAGCTAGAATAAAATTAAAATAGATAATTAGAGAAAGTAATTACTGAGTTCTTTCAGTCCTTGCACATTCATTAAAGATTATATATAAATTTAAATTAGCCTAAAAAGTATAGTAATTGACAGCTCTAAAGCTATCTTGAGGCATAATATTAAGAATAGTCATCTTTTCTCAATAAATATCTGTGTTTAATTTGGAACTATGCAATGCTAAATTAATGTGTAAAATCAAGGTTTTTAAATACTGCAGAGTAATAGATGATGAACTAGTAGAACAATTTGAATTTATATTTTATATTTATTTGAATGAAAAACAGAAAACTTCGTTTCCTTTTTCCATCTTGCTTATTTTTCCAATCTCAAATGTCTTATTAAGTCATTATTATTTCTGTAAGATAAACTGTATTGTAAATTGATGCTTTTCTACCTTGGCCTGTCCAAAATATATGTTATGGCAAGTTTCTTTTATTAGAAACAAAGGAGAGACAAACAATGAAACAATGTGAAGTATTGGTGCATTATAGCCAGTGACTCACTGTGAGTGAAGTCAAAACAGGTTAACTGCATAGGATTTCAACCCAGATCACAGATCATAAAAATCTCTAACATTAGTAGATACTTATAGTCCTAACTGCAAAGATAGCAGATATATATATCAAAATCTACAAATTATGGTAAAAACAGAAATCTGTTTTTCAATTTTCCTCTCTTAACTTAAATTTCAGATTTCCATCTGTTTTGCCAAATGTTAACCCACCATAATCTTTGGGTTAATCTCCATTTGAAGGGTGTCTCTCACTTCTCCCACACTCATGGTGGGACGTATGACTTGACTTCCTAGGTGGACACTCCTTTGTGACAGACTGTCCTTTCTTAAACTACAAAAGTTATTGGCTAACATATTTTTTAGAAATAACACATGCTTATCTCGAGTTTACCTACCACGTATCAGTTAAGAGAGGTTAACATAGACTTACTGAATATGTGATTATAGCACTAGATATAGAGGCAATTTTCCCCCTGAAGTAAAATGAAAAATAAATATGGTGTGACAAGGACATATTAACAAATGATTGTACAACAGAAAATTTAAATCTAATAAAAGGATTTCTGTTGAGGTATAATGCATTGATGCCCATTCATCATTTTCTAATTACAAATATATATTTATAGAGATGAAATCATTTAAGTGAATTATTGTTAATTATATTTCCTTATATTTATTGGCACTGACAAATTTATAGCCTAATTTTCTTCAGGTACCACTGTTTAATATTTTATGGGATCATAATGGCATTATTGAATTTAATTATTCATTTTCTACACCTAAGAGTACACAACAATTCAGGAAACAGTGTGAAAAAATGAATATTATTAAGCCCTAACAAGATAATGTTAATTGCAAAAACATTTTAAATTTTAATTAAATAAGGGAGAGTGGTAATAGAGATTTAGCAAGTAACCTATAATATAAACCTACACTAATTTGTAAAGAAACAAAGAGAAATATATTTTGCAAGATTAATCAGAGATACTTCTGTCCTTATCTGTAAGGAAATTAGAATAGATACATAATGCCCATTGAAGTTTGAGGATTTTTTATATTTGAATATCATAAAAATGAGCTGGATTTCATGTTATTTTTCTTAGAATAGAGGCATATAGAATGGCACTTCACCAGAAAACCTCTTATTTCTAACATCCAAAGAGTAAAGCATGCTGGTAAGGGGAAGATCCAAATAAGCCCAGTATCTCCCTTTCTTTTCAGATCACGTTACAGTAACATCAATTTCTAGTCTGTTCTCCAGGCATCCAGATTTCCCTTCTCTGAAATATTTTTACTTATAATCTCTCTACCCTCATTTAGAATTCTTCTGCTGCTTCGTTTTTATTGGGTTATAATTTAATTTTTCTTAGATGCCACCCTCCAACTAAACTGCAAGCCCCTAGAAAAACATCCTTGAGTTAGAAGGATGATTTCTCCATTCATGTGCCCTCATGGGGATCCCCATCCCATTGATTTCCTTCTAGATGGAAGAAAGTGCAGTGGCTTTTTTGCGGCAGATTGCCTATCTTAAACTACAAAAGAAAAAGTATTAGTTGATAGATTTATTGGGAATAATATTTGTTTATCTGAGTTTTCTTTTCATATTACTGTATTATAGCAGATATTTACTTATGAATATAATTATAAGCATTTGATTACAGAAGCATTTTTTTCTACTAAAGTAAAATTTAAAGAAAAATCTGGTATTTGCAGGACATTGTCCAGGAGGAAGAGTTGCTTTTGAAGCCTAATGCATTGCCTCCCTTTTAGTTTTTCCTAATTACTATAAAATATATATTTATAGAGGTGAGATGAGTTGAACTGTATATTAATCACTGTAAGAATCAGAAGAGCCTGACCTGTGAACCAGGACATCAGGGATTACAGGCTCAATCCCCAGTAGGGGACTTGCAGGCGGCAGTGGATCAATAATTCTCACTCATCATTGGTATTTCTCTCTCTCTCTCTCTCTCTCTCTCTCTCTCTCTCTCTCTCTCTCTCTCTCTCTTTTTCTGTGAAATCAGTAGAAAAAAGAAAATGATTCAGGGGAGAAAGATTATCAGCTATGTCTGGATAGACATACTTGAACTCAGCCTTAAGAAACAATGAGATATTAGAAGAGAAGGGGAAGAGGTTGCTGAAAATGAAATCAAAGACATGGGAAGTAGGATTAATTCAAGAGAGAAAAACAAGTTAAATAACAACTAAAATAAAATCAAAAGTTTCTGTTATTTATTCATTCTAAAAAATTTTTAGGACCCCATCTTTTGGTAGACAATTTTTTATAGATCCCTATGTCTCTAAAGAACTTGCAAACAAAAGTGCTAATGCTTTTGTTCCAGAATGTATTTCAAGATTGTTTGTAGAGTGAACTGCCCTGAAAGATAGAGATAATGAAAGAGAATATGATACAGAGAGATTTGTTTACTGGCCACAATAATAAAGTTAATGTCTACCTCTGGGGAGAAGTTTGGGCAGGTTTGATTGTACCACCTGATAAAGTTCTGCATTTTCTGAAATTGGAGTTCTTCAGTTGCAAGCACAAACAAATACTCCATGTGGTACATCCATCTGGGTCCATTGGAATCACCACCATGAGACCTGGGAGGCACAGGGGAAGCAAACAAAGTTTATGGGGACCATATTTTTCTCTGAGTTAATAAAACCTTGATCTCTGATGCAGGAGTCGTGTTTGCTGGAAAGGAGAAGACAACGTCAGCTCTTTCTGTTCTTGACACCTACTAAGTGCTAGGCAATTTTTTAGGCCTGGGAGAAAGTAACTGAACAGAATAGACTTTAATTTCTGTTCTATTAGAGTTTGCATTCTAGGGACACAAAATTTTAAATTCTAGTTATTCACAATTAAAAATAATTACAATAAATAAACTATAAGGTATGTAAATATAATTTTTATAGCATGAAATTTTATTTAAAAATTTAAAGGAATAAGGGTAATATTTACATATAGTGGTACCCTGTGAAAATGCCTCAATGAATATATACTTGAAAGATGTTATTTAATAGAAGAAAATGATAAGTGTGCTAGGACTGGTGCCTAAGATTAATGGATTAGCACATATTTTTGTAGCCAACTAAGAACTCCTTAATGGCTTATATTTTAAAATTATTAGTCACAGTGAGGGTAGAGCCAAAGCTACTTAATCACTTGTGTTTCGGGGAAAGTAGTCTAACTACAGTTGTTGCATTTATTGTAAAAGTGTCAATATAAAATAAAAAAAATTGTTATGCTGAAGTTGACAGAATGAAAAAAAATAATAGTGTAAGAATGAAATTAAAACTGTGATCTTAAAAATCATATCCAGCCGAAACCGGTTTGGCTCGGTGGGTAGAGGGTCGGCCTGCAGACTGAAGGGTCCAGGGTTCGATTCCGGTCAAGGGTATGTACCTGGGTTGCGGGCACATCCCCAGTAGGAGATGTGCAGGAGGCAGCTGATCGATGTTTCTCTCTCATTGATGTTTCTAACTCTCTATCTCTCTCCCTTCCTTTCTGTAAAAAATCAATAAAATATATTTTAAAAAAATCATATCCAGGAATTGATAACATGAATGAGAGGGAAAATGTCAGAAAGATCCTCACTTATGTCTTAGGCACCTTGAATTTGTGAAGATACTAAGACTTCCAAGTGACTGGTTCATCAGGCAGTCAAGAACTTGGCTCTAGAATTAAGAAAAAAATGTGAGTGTGAGACAAGACAGATTTATGACTGTCCCTGAAGAGTTGATTTCTAAAGTTGTGTGAACAGAGAAGCTCTGAAGGATAGTACAAAAATGAAAGAGTAGATGGCAAAAAACTTAATGTTGAATCACCCCCACTTTCAAAGAATTGTAAGAACTAGTCTACTAAAAAGAAATAGAAGACAAAGAGGATTAGGAGGAGGACGAGGGGATTCAAGATAGTACAGGCCCTAAATACCAAGGCAGCTGGGAGCAGCAAGGAGGAGTGATTATACACAGTGACAAAAGAATATTAACTGTGGAGAAGAAACTATAGGTGACTTTCAATTTTGTAAAGGTAGAGACCATAGAATTCACAAAGGTGAAAACAACATAGGTATAAAACAATCTACTTTTAATGTTATGTATAATTACTAATTTAATTTTAAAAGCTTATTATTATAAGTTATATATAATTTATTTTAACAACTTCACATATGAAATGTTTAATATATAAAATATCACAAGTAAATTTTATTATTTTGTCTATATAATGTAACTTCTACATTAAAATTAATAATAATGGTACCTACCTATAATTTACTTTATTTTCAGTGTCTTTTTTCTGCTGATTCCTAAGGAATATTTCTGAGTTTCTTTCATTCACTCAGTTATATTAACAAGTGCTTAAAACTATTAGATGATTTGGTATGATTGAAGAGATATAGCATAAAAAGTGCAATACAAATTCTTCAGTATTTTTATTTGTTTTTTATTTCATTAACTTGTGCTATATTTGTGGAAAAGAAAGTGCATTTTCACCTCAATTTTTGACATAGGAATAATAATAATACCTGCTTATTACATATCTAAACTTTATAATTGATTTTGAAGCAAGTGGGAAAAAAGAAGGGGGGATGTAATTTAAAGTTTCATTTCCAGAGTTAAGTAGTTTGGAGGATTTTTTATTATATTACTTGGTTTAGTTACACCATTTCATTATATGAAATAGTAATATGAAAATATATATTTCTCTAAAATGTATGTGAACTCCTAAGCCTCCATCTCTCTAACCTAATTCTGTCTAGGTTTTATGAATAACCATTGAGTTCATTAGAAACTACTGATGTGTGCAAAATAATTTGATAGTTCACAACTTCCTATATTTAACTTTATGAAAAAATATTTTAAATGCTATTAGATTTGATGCCACTTGCCTACTATCTTTGCCATCAAGTCAAATAAATATTAAAGTACAATACTCTATTAGAATGCTAATTTTACAATTTCCTGATAAGGTTTCAGTAGACTATTATACACTCAACGTTGAAGAGAAGAAAACAAATAATATTATGGGTTATTTACTGTGATTTATGCCACTGCTGTGATATCATAAACACTGCAAGAACTTATCCATCTCACTTTCATTACTTTTTAATTTTCATTTTCATAGTTTGGTGAGAAATGATTATGTGCAGGCAAGAGAAGGAATACGAAGAAAACATACATAGTAGAAACATATTCCACAGATAGATTAAAAGGAAAGGGGACTAAGATTTACATGCAAATGGCACCATCTACAATTCTCAAATTAGAATAAAATTCCAAGGACTATTAATTCTTGTGATTCAGTACATAAACAATTGCCATATAGAGTCAGTAAAAAATATCCTACCTATATTTTATGTTGGTATAGATGAGAATCTTACGTATTTTCTTAACAAACAATAAATGCAAGCATGTGACACTACTTAAAATAGTTATAATAAGCTACTATTTTGGGGAAGTCAACTATATCCGTAGCATATTTATATACAATTTCTAATTTGATTCTTAAAATATATCTGTAACTGAGGAATTGTTATTATGATGTTTAAATGAAAAGGAAGGAGGGAGGGATAAAAGGAAAGAAGGAAACAAGAAAGGGAAGGATGGAGGGAGAGGAAGAATGGAAGGAAGGAGGAAAGGAAAGAAAGAAAGGCTTAGCAGTCTTCAGAACAATAGTGACATAATTGTAATACAATTTATTTTATGAATTCAAAGTACTACATTCATAGCTTCTAAAGTCTTGCTATTTAAAATATTACTGCTTGCCGAAACCGGTTTGGCTCAGTGGATAGAGCGTCAGCCTGCGGACTGAAAGGTCCCAGGTTCGATTCCGGTCAAGGGCATGTACCTGGGTTGCGGACATATCCCCAGTAGGAGATGTGCAGGAGGCAGCTGATTGATGTTTCTCTCTCATCGATGTTTCTAACTCTCTATCTCTCTCCCTTCCTCTCTGTAAAAAATCAATAAAATATATTTAAATAAATAAATAAATAAATAAATAAATAAATAAATAAATAAATAAAATATTACTGCTTATTATAATACACCAAATAAGCAAACAATGATTTCTAGATTATTTAAGGAAAATATTTTTCCTTCCTCCCCCCCCCAGATCCCAACATTAATTGCACAATCCTGATTTTTTTAATGAAAAGATGATAGTTTTCTCTTAATATAAATGCTAAGTAAATTTATCCACTTTCTTCAATATTGCCCTGATTTCAATTGACAGTTGAAATATTTCTCAAGCTTTTTTTTAAAAAAAATACTTATTTGCCCTTATTTAGCAAATTTAAGTGCATGCAAATATTTTTGTGATATTTTGTGATATTTTATATTAGGTGAACTGTATTCATGGAATGAATGAAGTTATATTTTCCCTTTTGTATCAAAAAAGTGTCCGAATTTTAAGAAGGAACTGGAATGATTCCTGATAAAATCCAAAAATAAGGGGAAGAAAGAAAGATAAAATCTGAGAAATTAAATATCTATCTATATATATAAAAGGCTAATATGCTGTGTCCATTCAACCAGTTGCTATGACACGCATTGACCAGCAGGGGGCAGATGCTCAATGCAGGAGCTGCTGTGATGCGTACTGGCCATTTACAGAGAAATGGTACCATGGACCTGGCACCCACAAAGCAACACTTGGCTTTCCCAAGTGGCCCCATCACCACCCTGGGATGACACCCCACCAAATCATAACTGATGCTGCCGAGACCCCATAGCACAAAATGTGGCCCACAGCCTAGCCCAGCCCAGAAATGGTGGCTGTGGGTACTGGGTAATGACGTCATGTAGCAATACCTGGCTTCCTCTCCCTAGCAACTATCCTCCTCGGAGTTTTTCAGCCCAGGAACACAACTTGCTTTATATCCAGGTGCAAACATTTTACACTTTAACCAAATGTATGTGAAGCATTTTCCTGTGCCTCATCTTATTTGATCCTCACACAAGTGCTGGAGTAGGTAGATAGGAGACTCAGTGGAATCCTATTTTCTTTTCACTAGTCAGAAAACAGAGATTTAGAAAGCTTAGAAACTTGACCCAACTGAAAAGAAGTAAGAAATGGTGGACCTTAAAAATGATTTCAGGTTTTCTCACTGCACAGAATATAATCAAACACTGCTGCAGTTAAATATTTTACCCTCTGTTCTCCTTGCATGATCTACAATAATAATCTGCTTTGTGTTGATATTTACTGCTGTGTTGCTGACAATTACCTGAAAGAGAAGTTGGGGTGCTTCACTGGGCTGGAAAAAGTTTAGCTAAATCAGAAAGCAGATCTAATTAAGCAAGTTTATTCTATATATATACTAATAAAAGGCTGAGTTGACTTGCGCATGTGCGATACATGTAAAGCTTTCACCGGCACCAATCGCACCCATGTGTTTCGATCTGTCATTGTTGATCATGAATTTGGTTGACACTTCTCTTACAGAGGCAGGGAGGATAGCAATATTAAAATATTTCTTCTAATTAATTTCCTTTCAATGTGCACAAATTCGTGCTCCGGGCCACTAGTCTTTTATAAAATTCTCAGGGCTCTTGACGTTGATGCGAATAACAAGTCTTTATTACATATCCATCCGAGTCCAACTTCAAATTCATCTCACTCCACTGTAAACAGATCTTTGATAATGAATAAGTTACGCTTCACCAGATTATCTCAGAGTTTTTAGTCTGGAGGTTTTTATTTGTTCTCTGATCACTGACAACACTCATGGGAAACCATGAATTTGTACCAGGAATGCCTCCAGTCAGTCGACTGACAACTTTTTACAATCCAAGGTACCACCAAACTCAAGTTTTGTTTCTTTAAAAAAAGAAAAGGAAAGGAGTTTAACGCTAGAGAGCCTTCTCTTTCCTTCTTAGTAACAAGCGGCCTAAGGGCAGGATGCCAATTTAACATGAGCCAACTGTGAGCTACCAGGAATGTGTCAGAATCTATCCTTAACAATAACCATTTCAAATTTGAAAAATGGAGTCTGTTTTTAAATTTTAAGTGCAAATAATTCACATGCAAAGAGATGAGTTGAAAGAAGATAATTTTCCCCCCACAAAATTAGAGACAATAAGGTGGTTTGGATTAATGTTTTCCATGTGAAACATGAGCATTTGGCCTTTCATCTCCAAATATGAACTAAAGTTTGGCAGTTTGCATTCTTTATGATGCTATAAAAAATGTAATAGCCTCTGAGTTACAACACACCTAATGCATTTAATTTCAGTCAGACTCATTACAGATGGATCTAGGGATAGGAAGTAAATCTAAGTGCTTGTCTGAGTTGGCCTTAATGCAACTAAATGGGGAGATATACAGTAAGTAAAAATCTCAGCACATATACATGTGCAAAAATACAACTCTAATTTCTTTTCCTAAACTTAATGCTAACATGAGTGTGAATTCTGTCTGGAATGTTAATTTAATATAAAGACAGTCAAATGCAAGATTTCTGTCAAGTTAGCTTTCCCTCGTCCCTTTCTTCCAAGGGTATGTAAAAGTCATGAAAGGCAAATGCATAGTTGGTATTTTGGCATGGGAGCCTCTGAAATTTGGTCAACATATCTCTGTATGTTCATACAAATAGACAAGACATATATGGTTAGGACATCATGTCATCTGGTTATAACATTGTCACCTCAACCCATAACATTTGTGATTTGTCCTTGGTCTGGCTCTTATACCTTTTGGTCAGTCTATTATTTGCTACCACTTTCCTATCTCAAACTATGAAACCTCTCCCAGTCCCACTCTTTCTCATCTTTCTCCCCAACTTAAAGGCTTTTCAAACTCAGGTAGCAGAATGTCTGTCAAAAAATGAATTAAATTATAGGGAATCATTTTAAAATATGAGAAGTACTGAAGTAATTTTGTCTGTAATTGATTCTTCAAAATAACAATGTCAGTGCTATAGTGAATCTACTCCTCCAGTCTTTCCTGCTGACCCATAGGTTCAATGTTACAGTTCCAAGTATTATCTAATCTTATAATGCCAGCAATTGAGAGACATCTACTATAACAACATTGATGAGACACAAAAAGTTGTGTTTAGTGACCATCTTTTAGTCTGGCTTCATCTGTTATAAGTATATATCACGAAACATGAATCCTTTAATTATTACTCTAAAATATTAAAATAGTTATGAGAAAAATTCAAATTAAAACTACATTGGGAAAGCTCTTCACCCCTAGGGCAGTGGTTCTCAACCTTCTGGTCCTTTAAATACAATTCCTCATGTTGTGACCCAACCATAAAATTATTTTCGTTGCTACTTCATAACTGTAATGTTGCTACTGTTATGAATCATAATGTAAATATCTGATATGCAGGATGGTCTTAGGCGACCCCTGTGAAAGGGTCGTTTGACCGCCAAAGGGGTTGCCACCAACATGTGGAGAACCGCTGCCCTAGGGAAATGGCCTAAATAGGAAATATTGATGTTCCAAAGAGAAACGAAGCCATGTATATAAAATAAATAAAGTCCCAGACAAAAATTTTTATAGAAAAAAAATTTATACTAGCCCAGATTGAAAACAATTCAAATGTTCTGTAAAAGGGTAAGGGACAAAGAATAAACTAATTGTTATAGACAAATACCATCGAGAACTACTGAAATCATCAACAGGGGAGGAAAAAATCTATATCTGTAACAACATGGGTAATCCTCAACAACATGCTGAGAAAGGTTCCAGGGAGAAAAGAATGCATGCTGCATGATTATATCTATATGAATACAGACAGGATAGAAGTCCACGTCACAGCTGATTGAAGAGTTGGTGAGTGTGAGGACTGACTGGGAAGGGACATAAGAGAACTTTCCATCTGTTTACTTGATGCAAATCTTTTTGATACCAGGGTGGGTTACTCAGCCCTGTGCAAATATGAAAACTGAGCACACTGTACATTTCAGCTCAATTACAAATAAAAGTGACATACTGCTACAGAATTATCATTTTTCCAAAAGACACTGCATTTTTTTTTTTTTTTACATTTGACTTGCATGAGGTGAGGTAGGTTGACAATAGTACCATGAGCTATCTAAAGAGTATCAGGAAATTTCCATATGAACAAAAGAATAATGATCATCTGAATGTTTTTCCCCAAACAAAATGAAAAATGCCTCTGAATTTTAGTGATAGTCTGGAGCTGTATCAGGACATGAGCTGGGAGCACCCATCTCAGCTAATAACTAACACCTCATTAGAGCTAACAAAAGCTGTTAGAGATAAAATTTATTCATGAATATTTTGATAACTTATTTTCTTATTCATATTTTATTGTCTATAAAAATCTTATACATTGGTTATTTTACCTTTTTTATGTGTACCTTGGAATATATTAATAGGATAGGAAAATGTTTAAGAGAGACTTGTGATTAGATCCAAAGAAGTATAAAAATACCAGTTGAAAATTAAATTTTTATTTTGGTACCAGAATTTTCTATATAACATTAATCTGTACCTTATTATAATTACTTCAAGAAACAAAAATTTTTAATGCGAATTCAGTTAACTTCAAAAACTTAATCAATTGAAACATATTACAAAAAGGTGTTTTAATATGTATAATACTTATACATATCTCAGCAAAAAAGTTCTCCATGTTTCATTGAGTCACAATATTTTGAGACTTCTTTAAAAAGTACAAGTAATTCATTTATTTTTACTCTTACTAAATTAAATGCTTAATTTTTCTACCTATGTTATTATAACAATGTGGCTTTTTATTTGATGTATATACACATACATATTGAAAAGTATCCATTCCTTCCACAAAATTCACATTTTTTTTAGCCTAGATATTATCACTGTCATTCAAATTGTCTCACTTCAGGATTTCCACATATTTTTCTATTTATCTTTCAGCCTAAGACTATTAATTGGTATGAAAATTGAAACTATAAGCATGATGGGAGTTATCGAGGGAAACAAATAACTTTAGATGACAAAATCACACTGTTTAATTAATGTACTTTATTAAATATATGACGTCTTAATTTTTCCTTCTCATTTTAAGAGAATAAAAATAAACATGTTCTCAAATTTTCCAAAAATATTTAATCCAGAAAATTTGTTCTTGGTTCATGAATAATTTCCTTTAAACAAGCATTTATTTTATTTATATGTAGAGGTAGAATTACCCATTGACTAATTGGGGCGATAAAAGGATCAATGGGATTCTTTCAACCTTTTGTACAGAGAGGTGCTTCTCTCTGCTCCTGTAACATTTTTTAATAGTCTTCAATACAAAAGTCATTACACAGTAGTTGACTCCACTGCTTATTTATTTTTACTACTAAAGTACAAACTTCATATCCAAAACATACTTACTCATTCCTGAATCATTAACACCTCATTAAGTACCTGGGGTAGAGTTAATAGTGAATAAATACTGTTAAATTAAGAAATATTTCTTACCCAAACATTCTCTTAAAAACCCTTTTTTGTGGTTGTTTGTTTGATCTCCTTACCTCAAATACTTTCAATTACATATTTGATTTGAGTTAAGTCTTCTGGATTTTAGTATAAATAATCCGGGAGGTAAAGGACTGTCTGTTTTTGCATAGCTTAGTTTAGATACTTGTTTTTCTTCTTACAGCTTGAGGTAAATAGATGGACATCTTAATGAAGGATATGGTGATAGAAGGAAGAAAATGAACTTGTCAACCGTGTCTAAATTTGAGGAAAAAGTGGATATTGTAGTGCTGCTTTACTGAGTCAGATAGAAGGTGGAGACACAAAATGTTAGGTCTGATCAAATAATCAAATCCACATCCCCTCCCCTAGGAAACTGACCTTTAGATCATTTTGCAACAGACATTCCCTTTTGCTCAGGCCACATTCTACTTGCAAGGCATTATCTTTCCCCTCCAGATCTGGACCCAGATAAATCTCCTGCCTAGAAAATCTCTGACTCCCCATCCTTGGGTGCTGGCACCATTTGGGGGCTCGGCCCAACTGCTTTCCAGAGAACCTAATATATTTACAATTCTTTACCACTTTTGGCTTTGTGCATACCTCCTTCGGTGACCCTAACACAAAGCAAGTGGGGAACATAAGGGATTTGTAAAGGAAAAATAGGAGATCAAACATCCACTTTAGTTATTTGACAATTTTTCCTGGAATTGTATGGCTGGCCCCACACCCTCTTCCTCTCTAACCTTCTGACTCACTACCCACCACCACATGTGGCTGTCTACCTATGTCCAGTTTTCATGTTTTCCAGTGAAGCTCAGTCCAAATTCTAGCCTCTGCACATGCTTGAATATTGTAAAGAGAATAAGCATGAATTCTCACAAGGGTTGTTAAAACGTATGTTTGTTTCTATACTACATTTTCAAATTTAGGGATCTATCTCTTCTCGGGCTGCCCTAAAGCAGTGTTTTTCAAATCTGGCTGCTTATTCCAATAACCTGGGGAGATTTTAAAATGCACCAATATCCACACATCGGTATATTTTTACAGCATTCCTACTGATTCAAATGAACAGCTATGGAGGGAAGCTACTGCCAAAAATCAACTGAAGCAATTGATTCGCTTAGTGGACATCCTATCTAATAAAAGAGAAACATGGTAATTAGCCGTACGTCCGCTACCCTTCCCATTGGCTAATCAGGGCGATATGCAAATTAACTGCAGCCAAGATGGCAGCCGGCAGCCAGGCAGTTTAAGCGAACATGAGGCTTGCTTGCTTCAGTGACGGAGGAAGCCAAGGTTCCCCGCCTGCCGGAGCCCGGCTCTGAGCTCCTGAAGCAACAGCTCCAAAAGATACAATGTTTCAATTATAGACACTAAAAGATGGTGGTTCATTTGCATATACCAGTTGTGAGGGAAGACTGAGGACAAAATGGAGGCCGAGTGGTACAGAAGGGAGCTAAGTAGAGGCCTCCAGGACAGAAATGGAGCCAAGGCTGCGGAGGTGGGAGGCAGGAGGTGGGAGGCGGGAGGTGGGAGGGC
The DNA here is from genome assembly GCF_963259705.1 of Myotis daubentonii. Taxonomy (NCBI): domain Eukaryota; kingdom Metazoa; phylum Chordata; class Mammalia; order Chiroptera; family Vespertilionidae; genus Myotis; species Myotis daubentonii. The sequence continues at coordinate 15,245,125 of NC_081842.1, read as the reverse complement.
AAGCCCAGCCACAGCAGCTATGAGCTGGAGGGGCAGTGGCTTAGAGGGGAAGGGGCAGCGCCAGGGAGCAGGAGGGGAAACCCGCCACAGTGCCTGGGAAGGGGGAGGGGAAACCCAGCAAGAGGGCCTGGGAGCGGGAGGGGAAATGCAGCAGGAGCGCCTGGGAGAGGGAGGGGGGGGGGAACCCAGCAAGAGTGGCTGGGAGCAAGTGGGGAAACCTGCCACAGCACCCAGGAGTGGGTGGGGAAACCCAGCAGGAGCAGCTGGGAGCGGGAGGGGAAACCCAGCTGGAGTGGCTCAGAGTGGGAGCGAAGCCAGCCTCAGCCGTTTTTCGCTCCCCTCTCTGCTTCGCTCCAGCCGCTGGAAGCCCTATTCTTGCAGGAATCTTCCTGCAACGGGCCTCTAGTTTTGTATATAACTGATGATGCCTTCAAACTCAGGCAAGGAAATGATTTGTTCAAATGGTCTCCATCTATGAATTGAGATACAAGTTTTTACCAAGTTTTACCTGAAAAGAAGATTAAAATATCAATTTACAAAACAAAGCTTTCAGGAAAGCACCTTTAAAAATGGCAGGAGTCTGCTTCCTACTACAAAAAATGTCTACTTTTTTAAAAATCAAGGATATTCCTTGTATCCTCTTCCTTTTCTATTTCTCCTCCCCAAACAGCCCAGAAGCTACAAAGCAGCAATCTATTTTTACTTTTCTATTTGTGGAATTCTTTAAAAGAAAACATGACCTATAAGAAAAGTAGCACTTAATCTTGCAAAACAGTCTTTTAAAAGATGCAGTATTCATATGTGAATTACTTTAATTTGGAAAATAACTTTTATTGTTAAGTGTCTTAAAAGGAAATTAATTTGATAAATTGAAGTGCTAAGAAAGAGAAATTGATAAGAAAAGTGGTTATAAAAAATGGGATACAGAAACACTTTTTAATATAGTACTTTTCTTTTACCTAATTCGTTTTCCCAGAGCTAAGGTTCTATTTTCCCCAGAGCTAAGGCAATTTTGATATCTCATTTTGGCCTAGAAAGCTAAAGGCTTTACATCCCATATTTTAGGAAATGCCCAGGTCAGAGCAGCTTACCCAGAAATACGTACTGAATGTATCTTCTTTGTGATTCTTTTAAGATGACCTCATTTAGTGTTGGTTTATGTGATTAATGATTCCTTGAACTTTGTCCACAAATTGCTTAGTTTCTCTTCTAGGACTCACCAGGCCCCAGGGTTTGGCTTTATTTTGTATGAAGGAACCCTGGATTCCAGAAATCTGTAGGATGTAAAGACACCTCTGATCTTCTGTTCCTATCTGGAGACCACATGCTGAACTCAGAAGATATTGACATTTAGGACAAATAGATGCGTTTAACCTGCTAGCCACTGTTTCAGGAAGCCTCTGTTTCCCTGACTTTGCATTTCCCTGTGGCCACTCTTTACTTGCAATCTGTTCTGAAGTATGGGAGTGAAGGAATAGGTCTTGATTTAATTGATTTCCTGAGACCTCCACATTTTGGTGCATTAACTAGGCACTGTGAGAGATACATAAGGGTTGACTTTTGGACAACAGTGTTACATACAGAGATTGAGGGTCCTTGCTCATCACAGAAGCTGGTTCTAAATGTGTGATAAATTGAGTTTGATGGTTTATAGTTAGTTTCTAAAATCAATCAATCAATCAATAAACAAACAATAAATTGTATTGCTTAACTTGTTTTTTTAAAGAATCAATTTTAGAGAGAGGGAGAGAGAGAAAGGGATTCAGAAACGTTGGTGCGAAAGAGAAACATCAATCCTTTGCCCCCATCTCCCCTGCATGTGCCCTGACCAGCAATCAAACCCAAAACCTGGGTATGTGCCCTGACTGGGTATTGAACTCACCACCTTTTGGACACTCCAGCCACTGAGCCACACCGGCCAGGGCACTTGACTAGTTTTAATTGCTGAGAAAACAACACCTAGGTAAGCAAGGACCAACTGCTTTAGCAAGCATTTGTGAATCTGATTTGACCAGCCCTTGCCAGGCACAATTGGAACAGCGATTGAAATGTAAGGAAGAGGGAGACTTTATGTATCTATATATCTGCAGACCGGTTTTCTCAGCCCAGAGTGCAAAAAGCCATAATCCATTTGGGGCTTCTTACATTATCGTGTTGGTAAGTTCTGTCAGACAAGCAGTCCCAAACGTACTTAATAACTGTTGTTTTGGGCTGCTTTCAGGGACAAGGCAGGATCTATGACTAAGCAAATCTCTTGGATCCAACTTTTTTCATAGGCAAAAACTGATACAGCATCCGCATGCTCTCTAGCTAGTTAACTAGCTACGTGAAGTATGAATATGGTTTTAGGTAGCAGGTTTCAGAACTCTATTTTCACACAAAGAAAACAAAAGCAGTACATTCAAAAGCATGGGGGCCCATCTAGAATATGATATAGTATGAACTAATTAAATGACTTGTTGAAATTATTACAAATCAAAGACTTGTGGATGGACATTGAACTTCCTCATAGGCATTGGAGACAAATAATTTGAAAGATGCTTAGAATGTTTGTATTAATATAGGCGCCTATGTGCCTTCATATATTATAAATGCATAAGCTTTGGTGAGCAATATTAGATACCAAAGCAAGACATAATATAAGAAGACAAGCTGCATAGAAAGTGAAATCTGCGCCTAAGGTAGTGCAGAACATTAAAGTCAACTTAATTATTATGGTTTTCTAGCTTTTTCTGCCCATCAGTGGTACCAGGAGATGCAAAGATGCAGTACCCGGTCATTCCACTGGCCTTCCCAGGGGATCATCCCATCCTGGCGGGCCATGAGCTTGTTGACTAAGCCCAACGCATTAAAAGAGGAAAACCGATGGGATAGTAAGAGGCGTCTCCATTTCCATGACGTCAAGTTTTCGTGTGGAGGGATACTCGTGAGTCGTATTCATGACCTCTGTCCTCACTCCTTCCTTATTTCTCCCACTGAAGGATGCCCCTGGCCCTACTTCCATTTATTCTATAAAGCTGAAAATGTGGTTATTCTAACTGTACCTAAAGCTGTTGTGTTCAAAATGGTAATCACACGCACTATTTTAGCTTCTAAATGAATATTTTTAACATCATTTCTTAAACAACATAATATTTAAATTGCCTTATGATCCAGCAATTCCACTTGTGGGTATATGACCCAAAGAATTGAAAGCAGGCCCGTGAACAGGTAATTAATTGTACATCCATATTCACAGCAACATTATTCACAATAGGCAACAGGCAGAAGCACCTATGTATCCATCAATGGATAAATGCATACACCAAATGTGATATATGTATATATATATATATATATATATATATATATATATATATATATATATATATATACATGTATACATACACATATATACAAACACATATGTAAAATAAAATATTATTCAGCCTTGGAAAGGAAGGGTATTTTGACACATGCTACAGCATAACTAAATCTTGAAGACATTATCCTAAGTGAAATACACCAGTCACAAGAGGATAAATACTCTATGCACCCACGCATATGAGGTAAGTGCTGTCAATTTAATAGGGCAGAAGCATAATGGTGGTTGACCAGAGCTGAGGGGCGTGAGGAATGGGGAGTTATTGTTTAATGGGTACAAAGTTTCAGTTTGGGAAAATGAAAAAAGTTCTGGAGAAGGATGGCGATGACGGCCAAATGTACTTAACAAGGTGACTGTACTTGGCAGGGTGAATGTACTTAATGTCACTAAACTGTACTCTTAAAAATGGTTAAAATAGTACGTTTTGTTATACACATTTCACCACAAAAATAATTAATTAGTTTACAAACTTATTGCAAGAAGCAATACCAGTAGATGGGTTTTCTAGCACGGTATTATTAGCTGAAGGCATATGCATGACAGCTCTGAAATCATGTGTCTGAAGTTTTTGCTGCAGACTTCAAGTTCATCCTGCACAGTAGTTTCCTTATTAGAGCATTCACCAAAGACACCTTTTACTGGGTAGGTCCTTTATGAAGCCAGGACTTCATTTTTCTTTAAAACAATCTGAAAAGGGAAAAGTAAGCACTTTCATCTAATTTGTGTGTCTACTTCTATATGTTAAAATCAGCATACTCAAATAATCCTACAAAGTTAAGTTCAGATGATTTTTACCTAGGCATAAAAGTAATGAATAAGGTCTTTGATTTTTTCTTATATTTTACTCCCATACAAGTTTTACTTCAAAACACACATATTTCTCTGACCAGATTTGCGGTTTAATCATAATGAAAACAAAACAGTCAGACATAACTCCAAGTTGAATTCTTCAAAACATATTCACAGGTTAGGCAACTACTAACCAATGTGAATAAAACCAAACTAAGAGTAGTAACTGGGATTTAGTTTTGTTTCTCCTATCTCGTGAAAGTTTTGAAATAAACAGGGGGGATGTTTGACAATATATTAAATGTGGCATAACCTGAAACTACGTAACAATTTTATAAGCACCATTTTTGTGTGTGTCAGTATCTGTTTATGTGTGAGATTATCTGTGTGTGTGCCTCTAGAATTTATTACAAAATTATTATATTTAATTCTATCAAATAGCATGAAAGAGACAGAAACAACAGGGAGTACACTAGCTGTTGGTTTAGTTTCAATCCATATGAGTAGCATATGAGGAGGCTAGAGATAACATTCAAAAAACATTGGCTTCCTAGGCAGTTTGGCTCAGTGGATAGAGCATCAGCCTGTAGACCAAAGAGGCCTGGGTTTGATTCTGGTCAAGGGCAGGTACTTTGGTTTCAGGCTCCTCTCCTTCCTGGGCCCTGCCTGGGGCTCCTGCAGGATATAACAAATCTATGCGTTTCTCTCACATCTATGTTTCTCTCTGTCTTTCTCTCTCTCTTCCACTCTCCCTAAAAATCAATGGAAAAATAACCTCGGGTGAGGATTAACAACAACAACAAAAACATTGGCAAAACTTTGGTCATGTGTATATATTTTTATGTAACTATCTATCTGAGTAAAATGCAAATAAGAACTAAAAAAAATCACTCTTTTTAAAGATGGGCAGTGATCCATTCTGCTTTAAACTAATATTGAATTATAACATCATTATTCATATCTTTCTGGGTATTCATGTTGCTTAAAAATTGGAAGTTAAATTTAAAATGTAGGCAGAAATTTGTATCTAGAAAATGACATTTTCGCTGCACTAGTCATCATTGTAATGCTTGTGGAGTCCAATCAATGATAAATGTCAAAATCATAAGTAAATTTACTGTGTGATGTATGAGGGTTGAGGTACATGGAGAGAAATCTACTTTGGAGTAGTTAAGAAAAAAGAAAAGAAAAAATATATGGCTTTTCACTAAGGAGTATTTTCTAAAGATAAATGGCAAAGGTGAACTAGAAAGGGCCAAACTTGAAAAGTAGAATAAAGAGTGAGCTATTTTTATTTGTTTTCTACTTTATTCAACCAACATTTCACTGAGAAAGATTAAGAGTACCATTAAAAATTACAGTGAAACTGTGAATAAGGAGATGTTACAAGTGTGTGTGTTTGAATTAGAAGAAAGTACTAGTACAACAAAATAATAAGAAATTGAATGATAAGCAAAGTTAATCAAAGTATTTGAGACATTTCCTATGTCAAGAGCTTTAAATATAATATCATATTTAATATTCAAATTAGTATTATAAGTATTAAAACCCTCTTTTCCAATTAACAGCAACAGCAAAATATTGAAAGAAGTTAAGTAATTTGCAAAAGCTATACAATGTGTGGACTACTAACACCAAGTGCTAGCTTCTTCACTTGCTCTCTTTATCCCACACCCACTCCCAATCCCCGATAAGTTAGGTAAAGATTGTTGTAGGGTATGCACTTGATGAAATAGGATTTGGCTGTGGCACTGAGTTCAACTGGGAAAAAGTGTAGAGAAAAATTGCGTAAGAAATGGAGAGATTTTTGAATACTGGTCGAAGGTCTCTGGGTCTGTTGAATTTTTAGTCTTGGTTGAACTGTGGCTGAGCAAGCCCTAAGGCATGGGAGTTCAGTTGAGGTTAAAAAGGACCATATGGTGTACCATCAGGAGAGCTAAATGGCACAATTCTCCTGAGAATCTGTGTGACTAGGGACATAGATTCATGCAGTTAATGGGCAAACAGAACTCTTAGAAATGTGTTTAGAGAAGTACAGTTAGGTCACACTGGGATTATGCAGCTACAGAGAGTAAAGGCACTGATCTGGGGACCTGCCATCCATAGGTCAAGTCAACCTCTCTGCTCAGGGGCCCTCATTATGTATATGCACTGTGAACACATTTTGAGCATTCTGCTAGAGAAGAGTTTGAGGAAAAGGAACTTCTCTCCATCTTTACTGAGTCAGAGTGGTTCCAAAATATGATAGGAGTCAGACATTTTAAATTTAAAAGTTTCTAAAGAAATAGAGGAGAATCAAAGTCATTGCCAGGGTTCAAGGTGTGATGGGCACAGAGATGCAGGTCCCAGGAGTCCCTTTAAGGAAAGACTATTTTGCCAGCTCTGGGGAGTCAGGCAGTAGACAGACTGTAGCTATTGGCTCCTTCAGGACCTTGTCTACACTGCAGAGAGGCACCTTCCCAAGGACCACAGCCTTCCCAAGCAGCCTGCTTTCAGTGACTTTTCAAGAAATGTGTGTAAAGGATTGGCAATTTCAGAGAAGTCAATGTCTGGCTTCAAAGCTTCACAGGACAGGATGACTCTCTTGTTAGGAGATAATGCCACTGGTGACTTTAAGTTGACACCAATGTTTATTTACCATTCTGAAAACCCTACGGCCATCGAGAATTATGCTAAATCTACTTTGCCTGTGCTCTGTAAATGGAATAACAAAGCCTGAATGCACATTTTTACAACAACGTTTCCTGAATATTTAAGCCCTAGGTTGTGACCTATTGTTAAAAAAAAAAGAGATTCCTTTCAAAATATTACTGCTTATTGACAATGCACCTGGTCATCCAAGAGCTCTATTGGAGACGGAAAATGAGATGAATCTTGACATAGCTGCTAAAATAATAGCCATGGCAACCCATGGATCAAGAAGTAATTTTAACTTTCAGTCTTATTATTTTAGAAATGCAGTTTGTAAGGCTATCGTGGATATAGATAGTGATTCTTCTGATGAATCTGGGCAAAGTAAATTGAAAATCTCAGCAAAGGATTTACTACAGTATAATGTAAACATAACTTTTATATGCAGTAGGAAACAGAAAAAAAATGGTGTGACTCACTTTACTATGATATGCATTTGCTTTAATGTGATGGTCTGGAACTGAACCCACAGTATCACTGAGATATGTATCTACTTATATAAAAACCCTGGGTGTAACACCATGTCCAGAAGTTCGACCAACTGGAAGGAAGTTAGTCCTGCAGGAGTCGTCTTGGAAACGGCTGTGTCTTCCCCTAGCTGTTACCCGGAGGGCGAGGTTTCAGGCAGGAAACCACCCTCGGAGCGGAACTTGGAAGTACTGAGTCCGGCCTTCAAACCAGGCCCGGGCAGTAGGGAGGAGGCAGCCCCATTCCTCACAGAATCTGCTGTTGGATAGCTTGCTGTCAGTGGCCTGCCCGCCAGGAACCCCATTCACCTGCACCCCAGACCCTGACAGGAGAGAGGAGGGAGCCCCATTCCTCTCAGAATCGACAGGTGGCCAGCTTGCTCTCAGGAGCCTGCCAGCTAGGAATCCTATTCACCTGTATATCTGTATAAAGTTTTAATACATTATATTAGAGGTCGTGGTGGTACTGTTTTACCCACAGCATCTACAGGAATTCTGCAAATTTACTTCTCAGTGGAAGCACCTTTCATTCCCAATATAAATTACCGATTCTATTAAATGAAACTTCAATTTCTAGACTCAATATAAAGAGTGAAGTTGCTAAAACTATTAAAAAGGCCCAATTTCTCATTATTGATGTATGCACCATGGCATCCAGTCATGCTATAAACACCATAGACAAATTACTAAGGGAAGTTATGAGTCTGAATGTTGTATTTGGTGGGAAAGTTCTCCTTCTTGGAGGGGATTTTCAACAATGTCTCAGTATTGTACCACATGCTATGCGATCTGCCATACTACAAATGAGTTTAAAGTATTGCAATGTTTGGGAATGTTTCAGAAAGTTGTCTCTTAAAACAAATATGAGATCAGAGAATCTGCTTATAGTGGATGGTTAGTAAAACTTGGAGATGGCAAGCTTGATAGCAGTTTTAATTCAGGAATAGATATTATTGAAATCCCCTGTGAAATGATTTGTAATGGATCTATTATTGAAGCTACCTTTGGAAATACTATATCTATAGATAATATTAAAAATATATCTAAACATGCAATTCTTTGTCCAAAAAATGAGTATGTTCAAAAATTAAATGAAGAAATTTTGGATATACTCGATGGAGACTTTCACACATATTTGAGTGTTGATTCCATTGATTCCACAGATGATGCTGAAAAGGAAAACTTTCCCATCGAATTTCTTAATTGTATTACTCCTTCGGGAATGCCGTGTCATAAATTAAAATTGAAAGTGGGTGCAATCATCATGCTATTGAGAAATCTCAATAGTAAATGAGGTCTTTGTAATGGTACCAGATTTATTATCAAAAGGTTACGACCTAACATTATTGAAGCTGAAGTATTAACAGGATCTGCAGAGGGAGAGGCTGTTCTGATTCCAAGAATTAACTTGTCCCCATCTGACACTGGCCTCCCATTTAAATTGATTTGACGACGGTTTCCCGTGATGCCAACATTTGTGATGACTATTAATAAATCACAAGGACAAACTCTAGATAGAGTAGGCATGTTCCTACCTGAACCCGTTTTTGCACATGGTCAGTTTTTGCACCCACCTACGGGGGATTGAGACCACAACCAGGACATGTGCCCTGACCAGGAATCAAACCTGTGACCTCTCAAGTTTGAAGAGCATGTAAAGTTACAGTTAAAGTTCTAAATACTTCATCACAAGGGAAATTAGTCAAGCACTCTGAAAGTGTTTTCACTCTTAATGTGGTGTACAGGGAGATATTAGAATAAGTTTAATCACTTTATCAGACATTGTTTGCATCACTGTTGTTTTCATATCATGTTTTTGTCGTTTTTATATCATGCCTCTGTTGTTATATCCTTTTGTTACTGTTTATTTATTAATAAATTTATATATTATTTTCATACACATTTTACTAATTTCCTTTCATCTCTCACACTTCTATTATAGAGAAAGGGCAAATAGCAATATTAAAATATCTCCGCTAATTAATTCCTTTTTAATGTGCATGAATCTCGTGCACCGGGCTACTAGTGTATTATAAATGAATAATTATACAATATGATTTTAATTCCCACAGCATACAACTTAACCAAAAATTCAGCTATATCTCCCAATGGTGATCAAAATATTCTGTGAAACAAAGGCTGGTGGCCAGCTGTCAAGGTTATTTCAGTGAAAAGTTCTACATCAAACATGATTTGAAACAGTAAAATCCTCAAAGCATTTCCTTTTTCTAATACGATTCAAAACTTTTGTGATTTTGTGGATCACAAAGCATCTTTTAAATACTTATACTATATAAATACATTATAGAATATATAAAATAAGCCTTGCTATGTTATTCCCTCACAAAATTGTAGTTGCTAATTATTTTATTAATCAACAGATAATCTAGCAAGGAGAATCATAAGACAGATATGTATATTATCTATCTAGCTAATAGCTATATTCATTCATTATCAGAATTTTTAAACACTTTCAAGGCTACACAATCTTTCTTTAATAAATCACACTTAAATTTTATTGACTAAGGTTGAATTAAATGTTAAAGACAAGTATGAATAACTAAAAAGGCAGGTTTTTATTTTTTAATCTAGTTTTTTGGTAGACAAGTTGCCTTGCCTACCTCTAATATGGCAACATTTTATTTAATGGCTCACTTTTTTCAAGTTAACCATTTATTTTCATTTTAATAGAACAAGTGACTCTCTTTTTACAAGCATTTTACATGAGTTTTCTGAATTATTCATTAAATTAAGTTAGTAATTACAACAACAAGGCAATGGAAGGTATTAATTCTAATAATTGCTTTAGAGCATGGTTGAGAGAGCTTTTACAACTAATAGATATAACTGTGCAGCATCTACACTGCAGATTTATTAATATAATACTTGTACACAGGAAAAACTCCCCTATTCTTTGTTTTTTAAGTAGATGTGAGTCCCATAGTTTTATTTTGACACACTGGACTCTGCGTTCATTGTTATAACCATTCTTACATAATTAAGTGAGACTTCAAAGAGGAGACATTTTCCCAGAGGAGTAAGTACATTAAAGAAAATCAATGGTAAATCTACCTTCTAAAGTTTATTCTCCAAGAAGATATAGAACATATGTTTATGCTGTCATTTAATATTCACAGTGATGCCATCTGGTAGACATTATCTGAAGGCTTATTTGCTCAAAGACTCCCTAAAAAATTGTAGAAATACTATTCTTACAAAGTGAATGGAATATTTTGAGTGACTTTATTGAAAAATAATAACAGTAAATTTCCTCTTTAGCTCCATAGTCTCATAGAACTTTAGATTTTCTTTCCACCTGGCTGGAGGTGCTCAGTGGCTGAGCATGGATCTATGACCCAGGAGGTCACAGTTTGAGTCCTGGTCAGGGCACATGCCCGGGTTGCTGCCTCCATCCTCATTGTGGGGTGTGCAGGAGGCAGCCAATCAATGATTCTCTCTCATCATTGACGTTTCAAGCTCTCTTTCCTTCTCCCTTCCTCTCTGAAATCAATAAAAATATATTTTTGTAAAAAAAAAGAAGTCCTTTCCCACAGCCAATCCTCTCTGATTTTTTGTCTGAGCAAGGAATGTTTCTCAAAGTTCCATGTGTCAGCATTACTGGTATTCCCCATAAAATTATTTTAATCTCTAGAGTCTTAACATCAGCTAAGTTACATTAGCTAGGATTAGATTAAAATTGTGTCCCTATTGCCCTAACCGGTTTGGCTCAGTGTATAGAGCATCGGCCTGCAGACTGAAGGGTCCCAGGTTCGATTCCAGTCACAGGCATGTACCTTGGTTGCGGGCACATCCCCAGTAGGAAGTATACAGGAAGCAGCTGATGGATGTTTCTCTCTCGTCGATGTTTCTAACTCTCTATCCCTCTCCCTTCCTCTCTGTAAAAAATAAATAAAATATATTTTTTTTAAATTGTGTCCCTATTCATGTAATACATATTGATTTTTTTCCAGAAATGGTTGTCATTTTCAAGTATTTTATGCATTTGTAATTTCCTCTAAGTTAGATATCAAAGTCATTTTTATAAAGAAATTCAAAGATATAAATTCAAAGATAAAACATTTTAAACAACATAGACTGTTCTTACGTGGTTTGATATGCATAAAAATACACTTTCAAAGTAGGAGGATATATCATTTGTAGTCTCCAAGTGAACAGCCTTAAAAGATGGAGTAGTTTACTAAGAAAAATAGAAGATTGATTATGAAACTTTTTGGATTCTGTTCCTAGCTCCGCTGTGCTTGTCTTTGGCAAGATATAAAATATAGTCAACTTTTCACTTACTTTATGCATATGAACTAAATTAAATGATTCCCCTCCCACCCATATGGTGGACTTTCTGCACAGATGCAGTTAGTCTTACATGCTGTGCAGAATCCCAGCTGTAAACTGAGCACAGTGCTTGCATTTATTTTGTGTTGTTTTTTTAGTTTTTCAAAAGTAAGCTTAAGAGGCAAATGAAAAACAGAACCAGAGTGACTAGGTCCACAATTCAGTGGGGAAAGATAGAAAGGGCTGGAAACAAAAAGGAAAAATACAAATACCTTTAAATGAGAAGAATGTATGCTCTTCTAAAGAAATGTCCTCCAATAGAAATACTCAGCAGCTAAATGCCCTCCAAGGTTGTAGTAGAGAAGATATGTTATCAGAGAAAATCTCTGTGCTCTGTTTTCATCCAAAGAGTTAAAACTCTGAAAGCAGAGTATGAATTTGTAGTATCTATGTGTATTGCAATTAGTATTCAGTGAGGGCCATGGGGCATTCTCAGCTCTAATGTTAATTTCTGAAAGAAGTAGGTCTAAAATAAAATTAACTCTCTACCATAACTCAAGTCTTTAGCTATTCTTCTGAGAAATTTATGTCCAGAATATTCTTTGGTTCCAGATTCCTGAACATTTCTCAGTAGAAAATGAGAGTTTTACAATTATTCAGGCTAAAAGCCAATCTGAAAATCTGGATGGACTCAGCATAGGTATGTGTGTGCACATAATAGGCACAGAGAGATAGGTGTACTACAATATGCTTGTGGGTTTTCTAAAATGATGCACACAAAAACTGTATCATTCAAAATCATTTTTAGGTAAAGTCTTTTTTTCTATAGAAGTAATCAGTCTTATCACTGGCACAGTTTGTCTATCTCCATTTCTATTTCTGTCTCCATGTCTATCTCTGTCTCTCTTAGTTGAAGCCACCTACATAGGCCTCCCAGAGTAATTTATAGGAGATGCAGTTGGCCTACAGGTTTTTGGAAACTTTATTTACCTCGAGATATCGCAGCAGCATAACACTCATCCTCTGGTATCATCCCCTGGAGGATTGTTCCAGGCCCCCCAAGGATACCAAAATCCAGGGTTGCTCAAGTCACTCATTTATATAAAATGAGGTAGTATTTGCATGTAAACTATGCACATCCCCCATATAATCTGGATCATCTCTCAATTACTTATAATGCCTAATACAATCTAAATAGTTTTTAGACTTTTATTATTTAGGGAATGATGATAAGAAAAAGTGTGCCTGTTCAGAGCAGTCACAAACATCATAGGCCTAATTACATAGTACAGGGCAGCAAAAACTTAGCCTTTTTTTTTTTTTTAATACTTTGTTCCACAGTTAAATCTGTGGATGCTGAATCCATCCATGTGAATGGCTGTCTGTAATAATGCAACTTTGATCACTTGAATAAGATTATTAAAAAGTTCCTATCCCACTCAAGTTCAGCTTCCTACCTTTATTGTAATAGCACATAATGAGGATTGGGCAAAGTTATTAAAAAGGGTATAGTAACTTATTTATTCCTTGGGTCTCATATATAATTCTTTATACCTAAAACAATAATTAATTGATTTAAAAATAATATAACATGGATATTTGGTCCCATGTGATATAGTTTACCAATTCTTTCTTAGAAAAATATTAACTACATCCAAATTGCCCACATTTCAGAGTGAAATAGTCTATATAATATAAGGCTGATATGCAAATCAACCAAACAGAATGACCAGTTGCTATGATGCGCACTGACCACCAGGGGGTGGATGCTCAATGCAGGAGCCAGGCTCATGGCTGATGAGCACAGCAGCGATGGTGGGAGCCTCTCCTGCCTCTATGGCAGCCCTAAGGAACCCTTGGGGGATGTCCAGCACAAATGTCGTGCACCGAGCCTCTAGTCTTATATATTCTTGCAAATGTCTATCATCTTTATATTAGACAATAGACAGTCACTAGAGGTATATAAATTATATAGAGAAAAATTTGTTCAAAGGAGGAATCTCAACTATTTTTAGCTAGACTTAGTCACAAACAGAAACAAAATATATTACAAGTTAGCAAAAGAAATTCTGTATATCACTGAATTGCACTAAGTTTATATAAAGTAGTATCTGAGTGTGTCCATGTGACAGTTCTGATCACCTATTGTTGAGGAGCCAACAACCTCAAGAGTCAGTGGCTTAAAACAACAACAATGATTTACTTTGCTCACAGATCTGCCATTCTGTCAGAGCTGGGGTGGGACAGCTCCCCCTGGCTGCCCACAACCCCTTCAGGGTGGGCGTCCCCACTGGGGTGCCTGGCCAGCCTGGATGAGGGGCTGAGGGCTGTTTTCAGGTGGGCCAAGCCTTCAACTGAAGCTCCCAGTCTCTCCTTTATTTTCTTTTTTTATTTTTATTCTGGGATTTATTTACCTCTGTAGTTGAAAGTTTGTTGCGGCTCCAGCTCTGAGGCCAGCTGGCTGAAAGCAGGTTTCTGAGGTTTGTTTAACTTCTATAATTGAAACATGGTTGCATTTTGGAGCTGTTGCTTTCAGGCTCAGAGCCAGGCTGCGGCATCTTCCTCCATCACCAGGGCAATCAAGCCTCATGTTCGCTTCAGCTGCTTGGCTTCCTGCCACCATCTTGATTGGCAGTTAATTTGCATATCACCCTGATTAGCCAATGGGAAGCATAGTGGAGGTATGGTTAATTACCATGTTTGTCCTATCATTAGATAGGATATTAGAATCTATAATTGTTATAATTGCCATCACTTTTAATTACCTTAGACCATCCTAGTCTGCCACATACTTAATGCATCATTTTTAGTTTAATAAAACCAAAAGAAAATCCAATTTAAAATATAATTACTGTGTAGTTCTCACCCAGCAAGACTCAAAGCTAACCATGTCATTGCTTCTGTTTCTGCTACTGCAACATACAAATGTTGAATATATGTTAAAATATGTATATTATATATTACATATTATAAATGTTTATCTACATATATTAAATATACATATTTTTACATATTTTATATGTAATCCATTAAAATTATTTCATCTAAAATAACAATGGGCAATATACTGCTGCTTGAGCAGCAAATGAGGAAATGGGAACTATGTGTAAAGTGACTTAGTTTGCCTGGGATGTTCTATCATGCCTATTGCACTAGCTTAATTAATAGCACTTCCTTTTATTTGCAGATGTTTAGTGTTTTAGATGAAAATCACATGGTTACTATACATATGGGATTATTGAATCCAAATGTACTGGCATGAAGTGATGGTGGATAGACGGTCACAGACCATGACAAACGAAAAGAAATGATCTATCCCACCCATGAATGGGAAAGATACTGCTAACTATTACCAGGAGGCTGAAGGGAGAGATTATGAGTTAAAAAGGGTGTCAAGTATGGTTAAACTGAAGCCTAAGGGTGGACCCAAAGTTTCTGGAGACCAAACTTCTATTTACAAAACTAATCTAAAAAGTGTTCAGACATAAAGGGTTTCTGTAGGGACTTGTATCAATCAGTCTTGATTCCATCAGAAAAACAAAGTCACTTCAATGAAATAATTGTTTAACACATACATTGGGATTACATGATTGTGGGGAGAGCGGGGAGAGCTATAATCAGGAAAATTGAAATCAAATATAAGTTCATTGCAGGTGGGAGGCAAGGAAGGCAAAGAACAAGGTCTTCATCTGAGGCATTAGAGCAGGTGGTTCTCAGGGGCTGGTCAGAATGGTCGAGAGCTACGGTCTCAGCCTGCAGCAGAAAATGGGTGCTTCTGATGTGCTTGCTGAGGAGTTGCTGTGCCTCTTCAGTCTGCCCATGAGTCTGGAAGGAAATACCTTCTGAATATTACAGTTCTCTTATTGGTTAACTATAACCCAGAATCTTGGAGAAAGCGGGGTTCTGGAAAAGAAAGCTCTCTGTCTTCTCTGCCATACAGAGAAAACCACAAAGAGGGCAGGGGAGGATGATACTAAATTAACATTGGACAATCCAGCACAGCCCGCAGCAGAGCAGATGTACTCGTGTCCCCCATAGATACTTCTCTGCCCAGGGAACATGGCGGACTCTGAAAACAATTCTTTAGGAGAATGGCTCACACAGAAAATTGAAAAGCATGGGCATGAATCCTTGCCTCTAAAGATGAATTTGCAGAATTAAAGGGAAAATTCACACCCAAAGTCTAGGGGCTTAAAGCAATCTGAAACTTCTTTTACAATAAATATAGTTAAATTATTCAAAGAGCTAAAAAAGGGAATAGAGTTCATAATGGTCTTTGAACATTTTACTATGCATAAATCCAGAGATAAATGATATTGGCATTTAAATTTTTAAAATGATGTATTAGAGTTAGTTAGTTGTTAATTTGTTAATTACTTGGCCAATAAATCTGAGGATTATACCAAAAATACATCACAGTGAGTTTATAGATGATGACTGAGTCAAGTAGACAGAATATGAACTTGGATATATGTCCAAAGGAATACTGTAGGGCAAGTAAAAGACACACAGGAGGCTATATGCTCAAATAGAAAAAGATATCATTTTCTATAGAAATATAGAAAATGTGTTCTCACACTGAAAGAACACACTGACTTCTGAGGAAGCAAGCAAAGCACTTTCCACTTTCTAACCATCAAGAATAATGAGCCCTAGCTGGTTTGGCTCAGCGGATAAAGCGTCGGCCTGCGGACTCAAGGGTCCCAGGTTCGATTCCAGTCAAGGGCATGTACCTTGGTTGCGGGCACATCCCCAGTAGGGGGCATGCAAGAGGCAGCTGATCTATGTTTTTCTCTCATCAATGTTTCTAACTCTCTATCCCCCTCCCCTCCTCTCTGTAAAACATCAATAAAATATATTTTAAAAAAAGAATAATGAAATACTTTGTACTTCTAAGTGTATGTAGAAATCGTGGTAATAATTAAACAATTTTAAGATAAATGGTAATATATAAGAATTACTTCTAATCTTCCAACTAGCAATTTGATCTTAAATCATGACACATTTTTTTAGCCTTAACTTTATACATCTGAAATGTGGGAATAACATTATTGATTCAAACTACATCAGTAGTGGATGCTCAATAAAAAAAAGGTGGCATATTATTTTGAAGTTACCTAAGAAACTGTAGAGGGTTATATACATATGAGCTGCTTGCTATCTCCATTACTGACTTGAAGACCTGAGGTTCCATTATATACTATCTAGTCATTGTTTTAAAGATTAAATGTTCATCAATATGAAAAAAATAAAATAAGGAAATTATTCAAATGTGGTGGCAGTTATCTAGAGAAGTAAATTGTAAGAGTGGGTAAATGACAACTTTTCAAAAATTCTCATTTTCATTAAAGCATCACAACAAGATTTAAATGATGCTATTATGTGAATAAAAATGGTGTAATAAGAGTACATGTTTAAGATTAAAAAACTTCTTTCAAGTATAAGAATTACCAGTGATGAAGACTGATGGTTTCAGGTTGTTCTGACCTTCTTACAATTAGATATAAATAGAGACGTCTGACAGCTTTGGACACACCATACTAAATTGTCCCTTTTTCAAGATTGAACTGACTTACATGGGGGTGAACATGTAAAATATTAACTATGTTAAAGCATTTCCTAACAGCTTCATTTTAAGAAAGAATGATGATTTGTAAACTAAGACTAAGCATGAGTCTCTGCTCTGTTCAAGTTATTATACAGGATGGGGCAAAAGAAGGTTTATAGTTGTCCATATGAAAAATAACACAATAATTAATAAGCAATAATACAAGAATAAACTCTGGTTTTTGCATGTTCACACAGTAAACTTACTTTTGCCCCACCCTGTATAAGCCACCTTCAATCTTCAGGACCTGGCCTTTCTCCGTAAAATAAATACAGTAGTAGCAAACTCAAGATTTTAAAAATGGAAGAGGGAAAGGAAAAATTGTATTTGTTTTTACTTTGGCTTTTCTACAATGCCTGCTATATGTGAAACCTCAAGTGTTTTATAAAATACAGTACATAGTATTTGTACAACATTTTTCAGAAAAATTCAGTGTATAAAAGATAGCATTTCCTCAAGAACAGACTCTTTTAAAACCAACTTATTTTATTCAAGTATAAAATGTGTCTTCATAATGAGAACAGCTGTCTATACAAGTGGAAGAGGCTTCCGGCCCCTTTTCCCCGAGGAGGTTAAAGTAAATTGGGCCCACCTTAATCAAGGTTATGACTTCCTTGAGGCTTATCTTGTGACAGAATCATTTTCTTTTCTGTTAGCAACTATTGTCTGGGGCTTTTCTGCTTCTATCACACTCCCCTGTCTATCAGTAAAAAATGATCTGATATCCAATTATATGCACTTTTTAAAAATAGTCTAGGCTCAATTAGAATTGATTCATAAGTAGGTATAAATTAATTATGGTTGTTAAATTTCGAGCATATCAGTGGCAGTCTAATAAGACAGTGAGCCTTTACAATGCTGCCTGACTTCAGCTGGAAGGGTATTGGAAAGGAAAGAGAAAGGCAAGCCCCGGAGCTGATATAACACAGAAGGGATGGCGATTTCTCAGTGACTAGCCAGGCCACCCAGCAGCAGAATTACTTGCTTCTATTCTCACTGCAAACAGCACAATTTGTTTTTTTTTTCTCTTGCTCCCAAAGATGTTGTTCAATCATGAGCAATATAAACATCATCAAAACAAGCTGATGTGACCAACCTGAATGCATTTCTTTTTTTATTTACACTTGCTTTTTTTTTGTTATTGCTTAAAGTATTACAAAGAGTATTACATATGTTGCCGGGGTCCAACCCCAGCGGGTCCAGGGGTCCCCAAAGGTGTGGACGGAGTCGGTGAAGAAGGAATGGTCTCGATCTCCAGAGAGGTTCTGCTTCGGATCTCCAGCCAGGTTCTGTGGCCAGGTCCTGGTCAGGTTCTCTTGCCAATCTCCGCAGTCAGGTTCAGTCCAGGATCCCTGCCATGCTCTCTCGCCAGGCTCTGCCTCCAGGCTCCGAGGCCAGTCCCTGTCCAGGATCCTCCGGCATGCTCTCGCCAGCGAAGTTCTTCTGTCTCTAGAGAACGTTCTGTGTAGGTTCTGTGCCTAGGCTCTGTCTCTCTTGGTCCTGTCTTCCAAGCCCTGTGTCCTTAGTTCTGTGTTCTGAGTTCTGTGTGTTTCTGTCTTGTTACAACTGTATTTATACCAGTTGATTCAATCCTATCAATCTCTATTACAAAGGTTAGGGCGTTTCTTATCTCCATTCCAGGGAGAAAAGATTATGTAGTTTAAGCATGATTGTTCGTAGTTAAAGGGATTAATTACCCGCCTGGCACTTAGTTGAGGGGTTTTATTCCCTCCCTAACTTCAGGGGAAAATCCCTACCTGGGGATTCAACCTTTCTCGGAGAGGTGACCTTGGTTAAAACACAGCGCCAAGAAGGTGAGCAAACATATTAAGAACAGTATGCCATATATGCCAGGTCCCTTGAAACAGCAAGGATGGACCGGCTCCCGGCAATATGTCTCCTTCCCCCCCTGCCCCTTGACAATCCCCCGACCTCCCCTACCCCCCACTGTCTTATGTCCATTGGTTATGCTTATATGCATGCATACAAGTCCTTTGGTTGATCTCTTACCCCCCCTCCCGCCCCCAACCCTCCCCAGCCTTCCGGCTGTAGTTTGACAGTCTGTTCGAGGCTGCTCTGCTTCTGTAGCTATTTTTGTTCATCAGTTTATAATGGTCTTTATTATCCATAAATGAGTGAGATCATGTGGTATTTTTCTTTCATTGACTGGCTTATTTCACTTAGCATAATGCTCTCCAGAAAGGATATATGCATCCCTATGTTCATAGCAGCACAATTTACCATAGCGAAGATCTGGAAACAGCCCAAGTGCCCATCAGCAGATGAATGGATTAGAAAACTGGTACATCTACACAATGGAATACTAGGCTGCTGTAAAAAGGAAGGAATTCTTACCATTTGCAACAGCATGGATGGAACTGGAGAGCATTATGCTAACTGAATTCATTTCTTGTCATGGTAATGGGGTGCACTACTACAGCAGAGAGGGAAGATATGTTTACTGAGATTTTGAAGTCTGGTTAGAGGTGTGTTGTTCAATGTGGAGTGTGGTTATGTTATCTGTAGAAGTGGAATTCTTGGAATGATGAAAGGAAGTGAATTTCCTGAGGCCCCCCACAGGAAAATGGGATTTTGTGGAAAGCTTTATTGATGATGCAAAATTCAGGGAGTTCCTCTCTTAGGTTCCATCTTTGTCCATCTCACCATGGAAGAAGTCCAATCTTGTCTTTAGGAGGGCCAGAATTAAGGCCATTGCCCAGAATTTCTGTTCCATATTAAAGTACAGTCCAGCAACTGGCGAATTGTGTTATCATATGTAGCCCATTGCCTGTGGGGTCCCTATGGCCTTGGGCCATGTGGCTGTTTAAGGCCACCCAACAGCAGAATTACTTGCTTCTATTCTCACTGCAAACAGCACAATTTCATTTTTTTGGAGAGAAAATAAGCAAGTACGCAGGTGAGTGCGAGTCACAGAGCAAGAGAGAGCAAGAGCATTAGAGTGAACAAGAGAAAGGGAACTCTTTGGGGATTTTAACCATGAGTTTGTTCAAACTAGCCTATTAACTCTCCACGATTTTGCACTTTTCTGATGGGATCAACCCCCTAGCCAATCAATCATCCCCCAGGCTAGACTGACAGGCAAACACCTTCCCTGTCACCCCAACTTCACTGTGCATGCGCTCATCTCCCCTTTTGTTTGTTCCCTTCCCCCAGTGATCTGCAGGGAATGGACCAGTGGTTCCCTGAGGAGTGTGAAGCTGTAGCTTCTTGGTGAAAGTGCCCAAATGACCATGTTTACAATGACTGGCCTCCCCTTTGCTCTTTTTTTTATCATTAATACTAATAATTAGATAATGACAATAACAGGATAGGGTAGAATCTTAATTCAGTTGCTTCAAATTGTGGCCACAGGAAAGAATTTTGAGGCAAGTAATACAAAGGGTCTTGACGTGTACCTTTAGATAAGATTCTGAGATGAAAAATGAAATTACTTGCAACTCCTATCTTCTTGGGCAAGCATTTTCTGTAATACTACGTTTTAGTTCGTGAAGTCAGTAGAAGAATAAAGGCATGTCAATGTAGACGGTAAACTGTGTGAATGTAGACTCAGTTCTCAGCAGGGAAACCCAACAAAATAATATCAAGACTGATGAAGCAAGACAGGAGGGCAGACACCAGAACAGAGAAACAGCAGGCTCAATAAAGACAAACATTTAAACACAGAGAAACAGAGTTATAAGATAGGATTTTAACGTAAGCATGGCTTTAAACATATATACAGAAAGACATACAGTAATATCATAAAATAAAAATTGGGTATTTTTTTTTGAAATTTCAAATGAAAAATGCCTCAGTTACATAGACTAAATAGCAAAATGGATATTGTTGAAAAGTAAGCTAGCAAGAAGGTGTATTGAATCAAGTATTGCTCCCAAAGGGAAAGGGGATTATGAAGTACGAAGAAAGATATAAGAGATGGGAAAAGTATGTAAGTTTTAACATCCAAATTGCTGGATGCCAGAGAGAAAACAAGGAGAAAATAGAGGAATCACTGATATAAAAACCAATTCTAATGCACAGTATGGTGAAAATATACAGCAATATGGTGTTATAATCATTAAACTTAGAACTTAGTTAATACTTTAAGAAACCTTACAAGAATAAATATTATGTGACTTAATAGAGTTGTTAACTATTGCTAAACTTCCAATCATATCATAATATATAAATGCATTGTACACCTTAAATTTGTACAATGTTATATGTGTTGAATATATTTTAATAAAAAGATAAAAATATAAAACTTCAGATTCACTTGAGAATGTCCTCAGACAGAATTTATTATGCATTTTATGCTAATTAAGTATTTTATTTTTAATATGGAATAAAGAACACATACACTTCTCAAAGCAATGACTTCATACTGATAAAAGCAGGAAAATACTTGAGCTTTTAAGGAGTCCCTTAAATCATATTTTCTGGCAGGTCTAGAAATTTCCCCTTACTTATGCACTGTGCGGTATCTTGCATCAGAGGTGGCCCAATCCTAGGATGGCTATTTCTTTTTCAACATTTCCTTGAGGCCGTGAGTGCTGGGAAGCTCTTACTGTTGAGAAAGCCTAGGATGGAAACACCTATATCCTGGCAGAGAAGAGTTCTATTGTCTGGAATTTTCTACCAACATCCACATATCGTGTCATCACAAAAGACATTGTTCAATGATACCTGTCATTTCTACATCTGGATGTAAGGTTTTTGTAAAGAGTGGTATCAAAACAAATCCATTTTATTAAGAAAGATATTCACATTCATTCAAAGTGGCTATTCAGAAAAATAAGAGCCGCCTGTCAATGGCTCACCACAAATGACACAAGGCAGTGATAATGCTACTGTGGGCCAGGATCCACAATTGTATCTTTGAGCAGCCAAAGAAAATCGGCGAAAATGACCGATTATTAGCAGCTTTGATGTCTTCTTCAGATTCATGAAGCTTGTTCACTGTATTCACAGAGGACAGAGGAGCACCCTATCTTGCTCCTGT
This sequence comes from Myotis daubentonii, assembly GCF_963259705.1. Taxonomy (NCBI): domain Eukaryota; kingdom Metazoa; phylum Chordata; class Mammalia; order Chiroptera; family Vespertilionidae; genus Myotis; species Myotis daubentonii. Next base: position 15,222,914 of record NC_081842.1, on the reverse strand, counting down.
ACCCACGGTTGCAGCCAGGCTTAGACAAGACCTGCTAATTAGATCTGAATAAAAGCATGTCCTTATATCCATTTTATTTTTCAGCACTAACATAATACCTCCCTTCATACACCTTGTCTTGGGGGTAACATGCTAATGTGAATGAAGGTGTTGTGTTTCCACTTTTTCTGCCTCGTGGTCAAACAAAAAGTGAATCAGGGTTTAGTAGGCAAAGATGTTATTTGAAAGGACATTGGCAGGGTGTAAAGAGCTACTGCAATGGGGAGAGGAAGTATTGCAGTGGGGAGAACACATTGATTATACCCTTTCTGAACTTCTCAAGGTTAGGCAAAGCAGGTTCCTCTTACAGAGAGGCGTGAACAAGGCTAAGGGGAATAGTATGTAGGGGAGTGGAGTGAAAGCCTGGCCTGATGAGATGAGATATGGGAGAAGGCTTGCCTCTGAGGCCAGCCTATTCTCAGGAAGGGCTGTTAAGGAAAGGTTCCATGCTGTTCCAAGTTAGGGACCTGGGGAAAGATAGAAGCTTAACCAAGGTTCTTTTGTTTTGTTTTTGTGCTTGTGTTTGTGTTTGCTTATTTTGAAAAGCATTTTGTTCTGATGGGTCCATGGGGATACTGGCAGTTCAGGTACTGATTCATGAAGCAAAGAATGAGAAGGTCTGTATGCATTTTTGCTTTTTTTTTTTTTGTCTAAGAAAACAAGGGGAACATCCAGGATTCTTATCTAAGTCCTGTGAGGCAGGATAGTTCATTGCTATAGGCCTTTTCCTATTACACCAAAGGGTGAAAGACTTCCTAACCTTTGCTGCTTTCCCAGGATCACAGGGCTCAATAGGGATCAGAGCTGCTTGCAACCACAGACAAACATTTAGCAAGGTTGAAAGTAAAACATCCAGAGGGTCTTTGAATAAAGGAAGGTTCGAGCAGTCTGAAGCTGGCTGTTGTATTTCTTATTTGTCCTACGTGGCATTTGTATACATATAAAAAACTAGGGGCCCGGTGCACGAAATTCGTGCACTGGGTGTGTGTGGGGGGGAGTGCCCCTCAGCCCAGCCTGCCCCCTCTCACATACTGGGAGCCCTCAGGCGTTGACCTCCATCACCCTCCAATAGCAGGATGGGCCCCTTGCCCAGGCCTGACGCCTCCACCAGAGGTGTCAGGCTTGGACAGGGGACCCCCATCTCCCCCCGATCACTGACTCTGACCCCCGCCCAGGCCTGAGGCCTCTGGCCCAGGAATCATGCCTGGGCGGGGGACCCCCATCTCCCTCTGATCACTTGCTCCACCCCCCGCCCAAGCCTGACGCCTCTGACCCAGGCTTCAGGCCTGGGCAAGGGGACCATCATATCTCCCCAATCCCCGGCTCCGCCCCCCGCCCAGGCCTGATGCCTCAGCCAGAGGAGTTGACCCTCATCACCCTCTGATCACCAATCACCGGATCGGCCCCTTGACCAGGCCTGAGGCCTCCGGCAGAGGTGTCAGGCCTGGGCAGGGGACCCCCAGCTCCCTGCGGTTGCAGGCTCCGCCCCTGCCCAGGCCTAATGTCTCTGGCCTAGGCGTCCGGCTCGGGCAGCGGGGACCCGCAGCTGCAGCGGCCCCGCGATCGTGGGCTCCGCTTTAGGCCCAGGCAAGGGACCCCTAGCTCCCGGGACTGCCAGCTTCGACCGTGTCCAGCTCCCATCGCTGGCTCCACCCCTACTTCCTGCTATCACTGGCCAGGGCGGCAAAGGCACCTGATTCTCCGATCATGGCTGGGGGGCAGGGCGAAGGCTGGGGCCGCCTTTGCCCTGCCCCCCAGCTCTTAGCTCCCCCCTGGGTTTCCGATCACTGTCAGTGGCAGGGGGCTTCTTCCTGCTTTCCCTTTCGCCTCCCTGCATTGTGCCTACATATGCAAATTAACCGCTATCTTGTTGGCAGTTAACTGTCAATCTTAGTTGGCAGTTAATTTGCATATAGCCCTGATTAGCCAATGAAAAGGGTATCGTCGTACGCCAATTACCATTTTTCTCTTTTATTAGTGTAGATGATATTGGTTAGTATTTAAACACATTGAAATGGTAAGATTTCTATCTCTAAAAATGTTTTTAAACATTATTTATGATGTGAGTTTTGTAAATGAAGAATGGAATATTGACATTTTATTAAAGTGGCCTGGGCTTCTACTTTTTCACTCAAAATGTATCAAATGAGTAGATAATTATTTCAAAGTTACATGTAACTTAAAATAATTATAGAATATAGAGTGCAATTATCCATAACAAAAATTCTAAAGTTCTATACTATAGATGTTGAGTGAGGTCAGTCTCCCAATGCAGATTCTGCAAGTTATTGCTTTAATTTTCTCACTTTGTTAACTTATTAGCTCCTGTCTACATTATTTTCTACACCTGTAAATTGAGTACACCAATGTCTACTACATTACATGAGAATGAATATGCAAATCCACTCACTGCATTGAAGCCACAGTGAAACAAAGCAGCAAAAAATAAAACCCTTTACATTAAGAAATTTACTTATGAATGAATTCTGATAATATAGAGAGTCAATACATGATATCTAATATGAAAACTGACTGAGTTTATCTAGCAAAAGTGCTACAATTCTGAATCAACTCACTTGGTAAACTCTCCCGTTGATCTGCCCACATACCACATAAATCATTCTTACTCTTGATTATGTTTTGTCCAGAACAAAATTTAAAGGCATTCCATCATATTTTTTAACTTTATAAAATATATTTTCTACTAACATTAATATATATGACAGTTTCAAAAATAGATATAGCAGTTTCAAAAGCTAATCCTTTTCATGTCACATCCCTAGAGTTTCCTCAACTAACATAATAATAACTAGGTCATCATTCCTCTGAGAACAAAAAATGAATGTTCATAAATAATTGAGAGTTTTTTAAAGCCATAATAACAAGGACTTTTAAATGTCACATTTACTTACCAAATTCACCTTCTGTTCTGCTATGCGATTTTAATGTAGCTTTGTATTTACTGTGTGTGGTTCTTTTCTGTGGCATTATCTCTAGGGAATGGTGGATTTTCCTTCGTTGAGCCTGCAGGAAAAGTCTAGGGGAATCTATGAGGTTGCTTATTGTGTAAGGGGCTCCAAGAGTCAATGCTGGGGAGTTTCTAGCCTTTATAGAGACCTTTGATATTACTGTTATACTGCTTAATAAGCGTGCCAGGAAGCAATGTGCTGAACCCATAATCAATAGCAATTAACAAGAAAATTTTTGCGACTTATATCTTCCTATAAGTATGCTCATTTTCTCTTGGGGAGATCTCGCTGTAGCACATCCTTTTGACAAGAAAGCTATCATGTGTTAAAAAGTAAATTGGATGGTAACACCCAGGAGAAAAAGGGCCGTTCAAGAGCTGTGTGTAATTATGGGGGCCCTACGAAGAGCAAAGTGAAGCCACAGTTAATGACTACATGCCTTGGAAAATCAACCCGATCATGTGGGCAAACATCTGAATAGAGGATGTTTAACTTAAGGAATCTGTACTCTTGGACACAGATCACCCATAGGACTTAGTTTAGATTTACCCTCTGCCTGAGAGCATAATTGATCAGAGGCAGGCAAAGTTCCAACCAATGGGTAACCTCCGCTCACCCTGTGTTTAACCATGGACAAAAGCCTTATTATCAACAGACCAAAATCTCTGATAAATTGCATGAGCAAAGTAACAATTTTTTAATCTAGAGCCCTTAATATCTGTTATTTTAGCTATTCTGTTATTTTCTACCTAGTCTACCACAGAGGGTATGAGAACATTGAAAAAACAAAAGTTAAAAAAATGCACAAAATTAGTTTCCCTAACACCATTTTTAAAATAAAATTCCTGTATAGGAAAAGTGTCTATAGGAGGTTTGTTCACAATATGCTTTGGGGATTAGAACATAAAAGAGTGCAAATCAAAGCCTGACATGTTAAGCCTAAGTAAGTTCATTTGATCCACAGCATTCTTAAATTAGTGTTGTAGTTTATAAAGTCAATTTTAAATGCTTACAAAACATACACAAACACACGGAACTTTTTCTTGAATGATGGCTTTCTGTGTCAGCAGCACTTTTCTAAAGTATGGTCATTGTTTAAATGAGTATACTAAGATCCAAATAAGAGGAAATAAATTTTTAGTTTCGACAATTAAAAGTACTTACTGCATAGGGTTGCAGTATGAATTAACTAAATAACATAAATAAGTTAGGAGGGAGCCTGGCACATGGAAAGTACTATATTATTATGACCCCGGTTTTGAAAGATTGAATTTTTCATTTTGTGTTACAAACTTTGAAATGCCAGTATCAACTGCCCTTTTATAAGAATTGGAAATATTCCAGGGCTCACTTTCAGCCAGTGCACGCTGTACTTCCTGGAGTGATGCTGGCCTCAAAACAGTGTTCATAGAAGATAATGAAGTACCACAGGATTGCAAAGTCAAGAATTTCTAACCCCTGGAAACACCCATAGGACTTAGTTTAGATTTACCCTCTGCCTGAGAGCATAATTGATCAGAGGCAGGCACAGTTCCAACCAAGGGGTGGCTTAGGCAATGAAGAGGAGACCCTGGGGATGGGAGGGTGGACCCACAGAACACCCTGCTGTGTCATTCCTGACAGGCGAACAAAAAACCTGGCTCAATGATCTGAGTCCAAGATTACAGATTTCTTACGTTAAAAGTGATGTAACTGAAGCCATACTACTTTTTTCTTTTAAGTAACAACAACTTGACTTGGTGTAGTCTGCCGGGAGCCGGTCCATCCTTGCTGTTTCAAGGGACCTGGCATATATGGCATACTTTTCTTAATATGTTTGCTCACCTTCTTGGCGCTGTGTTTTAACCAAGGTCACCTCTCCGAGAAAGGTTGAATCCCCAGGTAGGGATTTTCCCCTGAAGTTAGGGAGGGAATAAAACCCCTCAACTAAGTGCCAGGCGGGTAATTAATCCCTTTAACTATGAACAATCATGCTTAAACTACATAATCTTTTCTCCCTGGAATGGAGATAAGAAACGCCCTAACCTTTGTAATAGAGATTGATAGGATTGAATCAACTGGTATAAATACAGTTGTAACAAGACAGAAACACTCAGAACTCAGAACTCAGAACTTAGAACAGAATCAACAAGACAGAACTCATGAGACAGAATTCAGAAGACAGAACTTCAGACACAGAACTGAGAACACAGGGCTTGGAAGACAGGACCAAGAGAGACAGAGCCTAGGCACAGAACCTACACAGAACGTTCTCTAGAGACAGAAGAACTTCGCTGGCGAGAGCATGCCGGAGGATCCTGGACAGGGACTGGCCTCGGAGCTTGGAGGCAAAGCCTGGCGAGAGAGCATGGCAGGGGATCCTGGACTGAACCTGACTGCGGAGATTGGCAGGAGAGCCTGACTAGAACCTGGTGACTGGACCTGCCTGGAGAACCTGGACAGAACCTGGCTGGAGATCCGTAGCAGAACCTCTCTGGAGATCGAGACCAGAACTTGGCTGGAGATCCTGGCTAGGCTGCTGATCAACTGAACGCTGTCTCCGTGTCATTCCTTCTTCGCCGACTCCATCCACACCTTTGGGGACCCCTGGACCCGCTGGGGTTGGACCCCGGCAGTAGTCTTTTGTTGTTAACCTGTGGAAGATAAAAGGCAGATATCCTTATTAAAAATTCACAATATAAATATAAGTAGAGTAGGTGTCACTTCACATTGTTGATAGATGCTTGGAAATTGTAAGATTAAGCAAGATAATGTATAATGAAACTAATTTTACCATAGTCTAATTGCTATATAGCAACATGACATAGGATGTAACTCTTATTTTCATCAATTAAGCTATGGTAAAATTCATTAAAGTTACAGTTTTCAAGAATCGATTGTTGATTACGTTAAAAGAGGACACCTGTATTAAGAGGAAGGTAGAAATTCACATATCACTCTTTAACTCATTTTCAATCTTCCTCCTCTTTTAAAAAAACATAGAATTGGCAACATTGAAACTACCAAAGTCTCAGGTCTGGAATCAAAGCAGTCTTATTCCAAAGGCATTCATTGATATTCTGTGCTTCAGGGATTGAAAATGCCAATTCCACGGGGGGCAAGCAAATACCAGCAGAAGTTTACTTTGGGTTGAATGAGTGGGAACTGAAGGGTGTTTTCCCTTCTATAGGGGTCAACTACTACTCAGCTCAAGCCAATTGATTCCACCTGGGAATCTGCCCAGTATTCCCAGGTCTTTTTATACTTTTACAAGAGCTAGACTTTCCAATTTCAATGTGAATTCTCTACATTTTAAAAGTAGTCAAGGAATTCAATTTTGCAAAAACACTACTTAAAGCCCAACAGTTTACAAGTGGATTCTACTATGGCCAAATCCTTTGCCCCAATAGATGAGCACTTTAAACCAGAAAACAGCCTTATACCCCAGAGGGAATGAGAAGTGGGTAAATATTGTAGCACTACTAGGGGCAATTGTGGGACAATGTAAGTGCTAATTAATCATTGGGGTGACAGTACTGTTTTTGAGGGGTGGCTTAGGTAAATAAATACACAGTGAGTTTAGGCTCCCACAATCTTTATCTCTGCCAGCAAAACAACACCAAATTTTAAAATACAGTTGCAAACTATTTTATGATAAGAACGTTTTGAAAGGTATTTTATTTCTGAGACTAGTTTCAACTTTAGAAAGATTTTAGGAGCCATTCAAAACTAATTTAATAAGATTAGGTACAAGTAAACTACACTGGAAAGCTTGCCATTTTTACAGGTATATTCAACAAAGTGAAAACAAGTTCCCCTTGTCTGAAATGGAGGCAAGAAGATAATTTGTGGAGGGGCTCATCTACTGGGGTTTCAATTTTATTGGGATGGTTGATTCAGATTTAGTTATTACATTGTTTTTTTTTAAATGACCATTTAAAAACACACTAATAAATAAACTAGAGAAAACACAGACCAATGATTAAGAATGTGCTATGAAATCAAACAACGATTAATTCAATCTTGTGCAACTGAAGGGAAAATAAAAATTTCATGAAAGCAGAAAGGCAGTGGTCTTGTTATGCAAACACACTTTAGCTCATAACCCTTGTCTCTGCTTCCAGCTAGACACGGTCCCTTGTTTCCTTCCTCTGGGCGCCTCTAGTGCCAGGAGGGAGGCTAGAATAATGGGAACACACCCAGAGGTAGGTGACCAACTGTCTGCCTTTTATAGTTTGCAAGAACACATTTCTTTTTTTTTCTTTTTATATTTTATTGATTTTTTTACAGAGAGGAAAGGAGAGAGATAGAGAGTTAGAAACATCGATGAGAGAGAAACATCGATCAGCTGCCTCCTGCACATCTCCTACTGGGGATGTGCCTGCAACCCAGGTACATGCCCTTGACCGGCATCGAACCTGGGACCTCTCAGTCCGCAGGGCGACGCTCTATCCACTGAGCCAAACCGGTTTTGGCAAGAACACATTTCTTAGAACATAAGTCATGGCATATAGTTTCCCTTTGGATGAGCCAAATAAAAATTCATCTTTTTTCTCCCTACACTGAATTACATGAATTTATCCCTAGTATATCCCTCCTTCAAAATGCATTTGCTAAGATCCAAATTACCCTTAAAAACTGCCTCTACTATTAAAAGCAAAGATAATTGTCACAGAAATACATAGAGCTCAACCTCTGGGCCAAATATAACTGTGTTTGAAATCCAGCGGCAATCCATATTAGCTGTGTGACTTTGGACATGTCCCTCTACCTCCGTGTGCTCCACTTACGTAATGAAACTGACAGCAGTGCCCGGTAGTGCTGCTGTAGGTGTAGCAGGACTCTGAGACTGGACTGTGCCCCTCCTGAGGTCTTATTGTACCTGGGTACATTTGACGTCCTGGCAAGTTAGCATCAGGAGAAGTTGATTTGTCAAAGGGTGTTTAATTTTGGTTTTAGCAAGTGAAGGGGCAGTGCAGAGACAGGAAAAAGGGGGATATTTGATGCACCTATCCACTAAACCCAAAGTATGGATGGTAGAAACTATGGAGATAATAGTTTCAGTGGAAACTGCCAAGAGCCAAATTTTTAAAGCATAAGCATTCACCTCTTCCCGGTCAAAATAGCACACTGTGATTCTGCCACTACCTGAGTGATCCTCAGGCAGACAGAAATAATGAGACCATGCTGTTCGATGGATAATGCCAGATGCAAGCCGGACACATGCTGGGCCCCTTGTCCAAGGAAGATTTCCAGGAAGAGATGGGAAATTCTCAACCAGAATGGTGCTGGAATAGTGACTTTCAGCAAGACCAGACACGAACACATGCAATGTTCCCACTCCGAATGCTAAGACATAAGAAGTTTGACACTGCTCTTTTAGTAGGAGCAATTTAGGATATATTTCTAACTGCATTTTATTTAGCTCAGTTCAAAAGCAGTGTACTAATAATAGACGACTAAACATGATCTGAAAATCAAAATACTCTCTGCTTTAAAATGATATTTTAAGGCCTTAGAAGATGACTCTTTAGTTCCTGGTATTGGTGCTCTTTTTGATACAATCTATTCCTGTGGCACAAAGCTTCTAGATGAAATGGCTGTTGCTAGTTTGAAAGGGTATTTTTAAGGAGTCATAAAGTAGGAGGCATGTAGAATGAAGCCATTTCTGACTTTTATTATTATTATTACTATTATTATTATTATTATTATTATTATTATTATTATTGCCAAGAAATCTTGATTAGATCTTTGCCCTTGAATTGACTTTCAGTAACCAATAGCTTCCAATCCTAGCACATTTCCCTCAAAAACACCAGCCATGACAGGAGCAAACCTCCTTCATAAAAAGATGGTACTCTTCCTTTTTTTGTATATGTCACAGATGAAAGTCAGAGGCTCAGATATGAATGAAAATTTGGCTTAAAAAGATTATTATTGTAAATTAGCAAGTATAAAAGGTGGTTTTACAGAAATGTCGGCCTTTCAGAAATCTACAACAACGTTTCCTATATCACCCCCAGAAATAGTTCTTCAGACTGGTGGAGACACAATTACAAACCAAGATCTTGCCTAAGCACAGGGGAAAAACTCAAATCAACTAGTATTATATAAAGTTACATAGATAGATGGCAAGTGCCTGGTACAGTGTCTGACACATGGCCAAACCTCCTTGTAAAAGGTGGATAGATGAAAAAAAAAGAAGAACAAAGAAATACTATTATCACTCAAAATATTTCACTGCAAATAAGATTAATGGACTCCTGCTAACTCAAATGGAAAATCAAGTCACCAGAGAGATCAGATAAAGGTCATGAAATGGATGGAGAAAATGGGGAGAGTGACTCAGCAGTAAGAAGCAAATCTAAGAGGACACCTCAGAGAAACAACTGCGAGCGATGTCATATTGGTGGCATTGCTGTAGGTCACCTGATTTCTCTATCACTCACCTCATGGCGCCACCATCTCTGAGATGAACACCCAATGTACTGAGTCTTGGCCACATGCTCAAGTCCTTTGCAGGCCATGCGTTCTCTTGCAGGAGTAATGCAGCCACAGACACTGCACAATAAACAAATGAGCAGGACTGTTTTCCAGTGAAACAGGTAGCAGGCTGTTGGCTCCTGAGTAGTAGTTAACTGAGCCTTGAGCTATGCAGAGAGCATTAGGCGTTCGTGAAAACTTGACACAAAACCTGAACGTACGGGTTATGAAAACACAAGATACTTTCTGAGCACTGTGTCTGAAACAGGAAATACACTTGAAATGTATTATCTCATTTAGTTCTCACAGCTATTTCACAAAGTAGGTGCTCTTATAATTCCCATTTTACATACAAGGAGAATGAGGGGCGGAAATGTTAAGAAATGGACACGAGTCGCATATTTGTGAAGTAAGTGTTTGGAGTCAGGTAGCCTGACCCCACTTTTAAGGAATGTTTCAGAATATATACAGCTGTGATTCTGATTAAAATGTCATTAAATGCTCAATTAATTTTAAATAATTGACATTATTGTATTATTTCTTCCTGCTCAGAACATATTATGTCTTTGCATTTCTCCTTATCCACAAATGTGTTGTTTTTACGTTTGTGTCTTATGGTATACTATATCTCTATAATGTTTTATAGATTCCTTCATTATAGGACTTGAAAGTTTTGTTTTTAATTTTAATGGTAGTTATTTTATTTATTTTTGTCACTATTATAAAGTAACTGCTTATTTCCACATTTTAAGTGCTTATTGCCAAAGTACAGAAATTCTATTGTTTACACACTTACATTTTATCTGCCCATATTACTTATTAATTTTAGGAGTTATTTACTATGCCACTTGAGTTTTCTAGAAAGACAAATACTAGTATATCATCAGTAAGTAAAAATGTTCTTTTTAATTTATACTTTGCATGTTTATAAACCTTTTCCAATGACATGTTTTAGTAATTTCAAGACAATGTTAAGCAATTCTGGTTGAAATTGTACAATCCTATTGAGTTGTTGATTTCAATAGAAATGATTATATTATTCTAGTAGGACATTATTTGCTATTAAGTTTTGGTACATTTAGTATCCTTCTAAACAACTATTTTTTTTAGTACATTTAGTTTCCTTATTTAAAAAAAAAAACTAGTGTGCTTAGTTTTTAATAAGAATGTTTGCTGTAGCTTACCAATTTTTGCAACAACTGTAACTAGAATCATATATATTTTTGCTCCTTAAAGTTTCAGGTAAAATGAATTCTGTTGATAGATTTGCTAGTTATAAAGTACCATTGCTTTCTAAAAGTATTCCTTCTTGGTCACAATGCACCATTATTTTGATACATTGCTGCATTCAAGACATGGTTTTATTCCAAATACTTGCAATTTTAATAATACACTATATTGGCTTAAAATTATAGTTCTTAACTAAAGTTTTTCAGACTTTAGTTTTAAAGGTTTGGAGCTTTGCAAAATAAATGGGAACATTTGCTATTTTATTCCATGGCATAAAATGCTATAAATAGAATCTGAAATAATAGGTTGTTTGAAAAGGAGAGAAAAAAGTTGATCCATTGTTTTTTGTATTTTGATTTATTTTCTTCTAACTGTGGAAGTGTAATTACCGATTTAGTTTCTTCTATTTTGCATTGCTCCTTCCAAGTTAAGATGTAAATTTTATAATTTCTTAGGAAGCTTTCCATTTCCTATTATTTTTCAAATCCATTACAATAGAGTTTCATATATTACTTGCCTATATTTCCTATCATTTTTTCTCTACTTATAATTCTCATCTCTTTCTCATTTACAATCCTATATGTTTCAATACTCCCCATATGCACATACTTTTCATTAAGTTTATGATAGATTTTTTTGGATTACTTATTCCCTAGAACTAGCTCTAGTTTATTATCATTATGCATTTTTTTCTATTTCATTAATATCATCTCTCATCTTTAATTAACTCTTTTAAAATTTATATTTTTAAAGACTATTGAGGGGGATCTTTCCTTTTATTTTATCTTTATTAATAATTACATTTAAATTCATATACTTCTAAGTACATCTTTAACTATTTCCCCTCAGCTTTTCTTGTGAAAATGTTTCATTTTCATTCTTTTTTAACAACACTTGGTATTGCCATTGTTTTGTACATTAGATGTTCTAGTAGGTATATCATGGTATCTCATTATTGTATCATTTTGCATTTCCGCCAGTAACAAATGAGAACCAGCATTTGGTATTGTGATCATTGTTTCACAATGTATCAAATGATCATGCTGTTTATTTTAAATTTACACTAGAGGCCCGGTGCCTGGCAGTGGGGTCCCCCGGCTTGGCCTGAGGGATTGGGCTGAAACCGTCTCTCCGACATCCCCCAAGGGGTCCCGGATTGCGAGAGGGTGCAGGCTAAACTGAGGGACCCCACTGGTGCATGATTGGGGCTGGGGAGGGACTTGGGAGGTTGGCCAGCAAAGGAGGGACAGCGGGAGGGCTCCAGGGTGTGTCTGGCCCATGTCGCTCAATCCCTATCGGCCAGACCCCAGCAGCAAACTAACCTACCATTTGGAGTGTCTGCCCCCTGGTAGTCAATGAACATCACAGCGACTGGGTAACCGTCTGCCCCCTGGTGGTCAGTGATCGGCATACCAAGCGGTTGAGCAGCCTTAGCATATCATTATCATATTACGCTTTGATTGGTTGAATGGACGACTGGACACTTAGCATATTAGGCTTTTATTATATAAGATAATGTTATATGTCAATTATACCCTAATAAAGAAAAAATGAGAACATAAACAATCCTTTTAAAATGTGGATGAAAGACCTTAACAGAAACCTTACTAAAGAAGATACACAGATGGCAAATAAGCATATGAAAAAAATACTATACATCATTTGTTATAAAAAAATACAAATTAGAAAAAAAACAATAATGTCATACACCTAGGAGAATGGTGTCATACACCATGAGAATGGACAAAGTCTGGAACACTGACAACACCAAACGTTGGCAAGAATGTGGAGCAACAGGGACACTCAGTCATTGCTGGAGGGAATGTAAAATGGTACAACCACTTTGGAAGAAAATCTGGTGGTTTACAAAACTAAATATATTCATATCATACAATCTAGCAATCGCGCTGAAATTTATCCAAATAACTTGAACACTTATGTTCATACAAAAACCTGCACATGAATGTTTATATCAATTTTACATATAATTGCCTAAAATCGATGCAACCAAGATTCCCTCCAATGGCTGAATAAATAAACTGTGGTACATACGTACAATATAATATTATTCACTGCTATAAGGAAATAAGATAATGAGCCATAGAGGGAAAAGATATAGAGAAAACTTAAATGAATACTTCTAAGTGAAAGAAGCCAATATTAAAATGCTATATTTTGTAGGATTCCAACTATATAACATTCTAGAAAATACAAAGCTATATAAACATTAAAAACATCAGTATTTACTATGGTTTGTATATAGGGAGAGGAATGAATAGATGTAGCAGAGGGGATTATTTGGGCAGTGAAATAATTCTGTGATACTCTTATGCTGGATATATGATATCTCAGAACCCATAGAACTGTACAGCACAAAGAGTGAACCCTAATGTAAAGTATGGAATTTAGATAATAATAATGTATCAATAGTGGTTCATTAAGTGTAACAAATTTACCACACAAATGAAAGATGTTAATAATTGAGCAAACCGTGGGCTTTAGGAGAGAGAGTATATGAGAGTTCTCTATACTTTCTGTTCAATTTTTCTGTAAACGTAAACTGCGCTAAAAAATAAAGTCCATTAATTAAAGGGGAAAAAATCCAGAATCACGAATATGATATCATGTTCCTGTCAATCACTCTGTTAGCTGCCAGATTTCTTGGATAGAGGCATAAAATTTTCACAATGCAACACTACAGTAAGAAGAAGCCATAGATTTGAGTCTTTCTTTCACCAATTACATGAGTTTGACTATAGGACATTCATCAAAAATTATTCAGACTTCAGTTTTTAAAACTATGAGCTAACTTATTTAAACAATCAACCTTAGCCTTTTTCCTGATTCATGTTATTGTTCATTGCAATTATGTTTAATTAATAAATATTTTTAACTTGGGAGCATAAATAGCAAATTCATCATTTAACATAAATAGCAAATTCATCTTTTTAAAGTAATGCAGAAAAGAGCATTTGTTACTGGGGATGGTTGTTTGAAGTGTGTGTATGAAAGAGAGAATTTTCAAATTTGCATATGAATGAAAAATTAAGTTTTGATCATTTGAATTTTGACAGATTTTTAAGTATGATGAAGTGTGAATTTTCAAAACTGTAATTACTATAAATATAAAGAAATAAACATATTATTAGTTACAAGATAACTACATTGGTAGTGTGGACAGTAGTGTTTCTACTATTTAACATTAATTGAATGGTATTATTTGCTTTTAAAATCAGTTATGTGCCATAATAATAATGGTTGATATTTGAGATAAAAAAGGATAATATTACTCAACTAGAGGTTTGGTGCATGAAATTTGTGCACTTGTGTGGGCGGGTCCTTCAGCCCAGCCTGCACCTTCTCACAGTCTGGGAGTCCTCGGGGGATGTCCAACTGCCATGGAGGAGCGAGAGTCTCCCACCACGGCTGCTGCACTTGCCAGTCGTGAGCCTGGCTTCTGGCTGAGCAGTTATCCCTTTGTGGGAGTGCACTGACCACCAGGGGGCAGCTCCTGCATTGAGTGTCTGCCCCTGGGTGGTCAGTGTGCATCCTAGTAACCGGTTGCTCTGCCGTTTGGTCGATTTTCATATTAGTCTTTTATTATATAGGATTATGAGGCCTACATGCTTATAATTTGCATCAAGATTAATAGATATTATGCATATTACAATAGGTAAGATATAAATGTCTTTTTTGTCCATTCCAGTGATTGCTTAGCACTATTTTTTTTAACTTCTGGATTAATCCACCTGAAATACTAAAAAAGGTACAAAATGCTTATAAACATATTTCCAGACACAAATTATATGCTATTTTCACCAAAAATGGGCCTTTCTAACCTTCAAGGATCACTATAAATCATTGTGTAGACTTCCTCATAAGTAAAGTTGAGGATACATCTTTAACTGAAATGTTGTAAGCATGTATTTCAATTACCATTGAGTCATTAGGTACATATGGTATTCTTCCAGACTCAGTCATTACATGACTTGTTACTCAGGCTGTTGTTAAGCTTATGGAGAGAGATTGATGTAATAACTTGTCCGTGGTTTCTCTTAATTAAGATGGAATGTGCTTTATTCTCCTAATTGTGTTTGATATAAAATTAGTAAGATAACCATCTAGAGCAGCTGTAGTATTTATAACCAGCAGGTTTGGGGCCACTTGCTTTGTGGACCAGAATCCATTCAAGAGGTTCAGGTTCAGTGGGTTTCAGAGGGAGTCCAGAAGCCTCCTGTTTAAAAACTCCTTAGTGACTGTTTTGCATACTAAACTGTGAAAACTAATGCATAGGAGGAAAATAGTTTCTTCTTTTCCTTCCACTTTACACTTTGAAACAATTAACTTATTGAAAACTCCAATATACTAGTAGAATTATTCAATATGTATTTAATGAGAGCTTCCTATATATCAAAAATTGCTGTGTAAAAGAAGAATTGCATCAGAAATATACCTATGGAAAACCACAGACCAATAAATTCTACAGGAAAACACAAATTAACAGAACTAACACATGGCCAATTTTTTTTCCTGCAAATATGAAAAAATGACACAAATTTAATCCTGGAAGTAACCCTTGGGGAGGATTTTGAAACAAATAAGGCAAAATTATAAAGGTGATTGCTGGGGTCGAGCCCCAGCAGGTCCAGGGGTCCCCATGGGTGTGGACGGAGTCGGCGAAGAAGGAAGGACACGGAGACAGTGTTCAGTTGATCAGCAGCCTAGCCAGGATCTCTAGCCCGGATCTCCAGCCAAGTTCTGGTCTGGATCTCCAGAGAGGTTCTGCTTCAGATCTCCAGCCAGGTTCTGTGCGAGATCTCTAGCCAGGATCGGTCACCAGGTTCTAGTCAGGTTCTCTTGCCATATTTCTGTAGTCAGGTTCAGTCCAGGATCCCTTGCCATGTTCTCCCGCTAGGCTCTGTCTCTAGGCTCTGAGGCCAGTCCCGGTCCAGGATCCTCTGGCATGCTCTCGCCAGCGAAGTTCTTCTGTCTCTAGGCTCCGTGTAGGTTCTGTCTTCTGAATTCTGTTCTAAGCTCTGAGTGTTTCTGTCTTGTTACAACTGTATTTATACCAGTTGATTCAATCCTATCAATCTCTATTACAAAGGTTAGGGCGTTTCTTATCTCCATTCCAGGGAGAAAAGATTATGTAGTTTAAGCATGATTGTTCGTAGTTAAAGGGATTAATTACCCGCCTGGCACTTAGTTGAGGGGTTTTATTCCCTCCCTAACTTCAGGGGAAAATCCCTACCTGGGGATTCAACCTTTCTCGGAGAGGTGACTTTGGTTAAAACACAGCGCCAAGAAGGTGAGCAAACATATTAAGAACCGTATGCCATATATGCCAGGTCCCTTGAAACAGCAAGGATGGACCGGCTCCCGGCAAATTCCCCCTTTTTTATTTTTTAAAAGCAAGCATTAAAAAGAAAAACCTGAAACGCTCTCTTGTATCCATTTTAAGAGTAGGATTGGCGCTTTCTGCTATTACCTGAGTCCTGATCTATCACCCCAGGGAGAGCTTGCCAATCCTGCACTTTCCCGGGGTGGAAAGGCTGCAGTGGGGTTAAGGATAAGGCTCCTTGGGCCTACCTTCTCCCATGCCTCTACATTTACCTTTCCGGCACCTTTCCTTCCTCAGAAAAGCATGGACGTATTTCTTGTATAAAATGTTCTGTCTGACTGGGAGTAACCTTAATTCCTCTGCTAACAAGCATATATGTTAAAAGATCAATACGGAGTCTTTTTTCTTTAGACTCAGTATGGCACATCTTCTTAATCTAAAGATCAATACAGAGTCTTCTTTCTTTGGACTCAGTATGGCACATCTTCTCAATCTAAGTTCTGTACTATCCACCTTCTTACCCTACTTATCCTCTATAGGGGGGTCTGTAGCACCCTGGTGGAGTCCTATCCGTCCCGAGTGTGGGGTTCTCAATGGGGGGGGGCTTACCTAAGGGAATCCTGTTCCAGGGGTTCCCAAAGGTGTGGACGGATTCGGCGAAGATTATCCACCCTCTTCCTACGGTGGAGTCTGATCCGTCCCGAGTGTGGGGTTCTCAATGGGGGGGCTTACCTAAGGGAATCCTGTTCCAGGGGTTCCCAAAGGTGTGGACGGAGTCGGCGAAGACTATCCACCCTCTTCTTACGGTGGAGTCCGATCCGTCCCGAGTGCAGGGCGCTTACCTAGGGGTCCCTGTTCGGGCGCCATATGCCGGGGTCCGACCCCAGCGGGTCCAGGGGTCCCCAAAGGCGTGGACGGAGTCGGCGAAGAAGGAATGACACGGAGACAGCGTTCAGTTGATCAGCAGCCTAGCCAGGATCTCCAGCCAGGATCTCCAGCCAAGTTCTGGTCTCGATCTCCAGAGAGGTTCTGCTTAGGCTCTCCAGAGAGGTTCTGTCCAGGTACTCCAGTCAGGTTCAGTCACCAGGTTCTAGTCAGGTTCTCTTGCCAATTTCTGTAGTCAGGTTCAGTCCAGGATCCCTTGCCATGTTCTCCCACTAGGCTCTGTCTCTAGGCTCCGAGGCCAGTCCCTGTCCAGGATCCTCCGGCATGCTCTCTCCAGCGAAGTTCTTCTGTCTCTAGAGAACGTTCTGTGTAGGTTCTGTGCCTATGCTCTGTCTCTCTTGGTCCTGTCTTCCAAGCCCTGTCTGAGTTCTGTCTCTTGCTGTCTTGTTCTGAGTTCTGTGTGTTTCTGTCTTGTTACAACTGTATTTATACCAGTTGATTCAATCCTATCAATCTCTATTACAAAGGTTAGGGCGTTTCTTATCTCCATTCCAGGGAGAAAAGATTATGTAGTTTAAGCATGATTGTTCGTAGTTAAAGGGATTAATTACCCGCCTGGCACTTACTTGAGGGGTTTTATTCCCTCCCTAACTTCAGGGGAAAATCCCTACCTGGGGATTCAACCTTTCTCGGAGAGGTGACCTTGGTTAAAACACAGCGCCAAGAAGGTGAGCAAATATATTAAGAACCATATGCCATATATGCCAGGTCCCTTGAAACAGCAAGGATGGACCGGCTCCCGGCAGGTGATATTTATACTAATAAAAGCAGCAACTATAAATATTTTAGAATATTTCAGGTACTATACATATAACATAGATTATTACTTATTTACTTCATATAACATTACTTTTTACTTGATATAATATTATGTTGAGGTGTGTAATATTAGTTTTTCTTTAATTTTATAGATGAGATATTAGAGAGATTAAATAATCTTCTCAAAGACATACTAGTTGTAGAATGAAGCTATAAACTGAACCAAGATCAGATGTCCTTGTCTATGTATTATTCAGTTTTTCACTAAATGGGCAAATATTTTTATCTTAATAAAAATGAAAACCTGCTCTAAAACTTCCAAATTGGGTTTAATGGCAGGAATCTTTAGGACTTTGCCGGGGTCCAACCCCAGCAGGTCCAGGGGTCCCCAAAGGTGTGGACGGAGTCGGTGAAGAAGGAATGACATGGAGACAGTGTTCAGTTGATCAGCAACCTGGCCAGGATCTCCAGCCAAGTTCTGTTCAGGATCTCCAGTCAGGTTCAGTGTCCAGGTTCCAGTCAGGTTCTCCTGCCAATCTCTGTAGTCAGGTTCAGTCCAGGATCCCTTGCCATGTTCTCCCGCTAGGCTCTGTCTCTAGGCTCTGAGGCCAGTCCCTCTCCAGGATCCTCCGGCATGCTCTCTCCAGCGAAGTTCTTCTGTCTCTAGGCTCCGTGTAGGTTCTGTCTTCTTGATTCTGTTCTAAGTTCTGAGTGTTTCTGTCTTGTTACAACTGTATTTATACCAGTTGATTCAATCCTATCAATCTCTATTACAAAGGTTAGGGCGTTTCTTATCTCCATTCCAGGGAGAAAAGATTATGTAGTTTAAGCATGATTGTTCGTAGTTAAAGGGATTAATTACCCGCCTGGCACTTACTTGAGGGGTTTTATTCCCTCCCTAACTTCAGGGGAAAATCCCTACCTGGGGATTCAACCTTTCTCGGAGAGGTGACCTTGGTTAAAACACAGCGCCAAGAAGGTGAGCAAACATATTAAGAGCCGTATGCCATATATGCCAGGTCCCTTGAAACAGCAAGGATGGACCGGCTCCCGGCAAATTCCCCCTTTTTTATTTTTTAAAAGCAGGCATTAAAAAGAAAAACCTGAAATGCTCTCTTGTATCCATTTTAAGAGTAGGATTGGCGCTTTCCGCTATTATCTGAGTCCTGATCTATCACCCCAGGGAGAGCTTGCCAATCCTGCACTTTCCCGGGGTAGAAAGGCTGCAGTGGGGTTAAGGATAAGGCTCCCTGGGCCTACCTTCTCCCATGCCATTACATTTACCTTTCCGGCACCTTTCCTTCCTCAGAAAAGCATGGACATATTTCTTGTATAAAATGTTCCATCTGACTGGGAGTAACCTTAACTCCTCTGCTAGCAAGCATATGTGTTAAAAGATCAATACCGAGTCTTTTTTCTTTAGACTCAGTATGGCACATCTTCTTAATGTAAAGATCAATACAGAGTCTTCTTTCTTTGGACTCAGTATGGCACATCTTCTCAATCTAAGGATCAATACAGAGTCTTCTTTCTTTGGACTCAGTATGGCACATCTTCTTAATCTAAGTTCTGTACTATCCACCTTCTTACCCTATTTATCCTCTATAGGGGGGTCTGTAGCACCCTGGTGGAGTCCTATCCGTCCCGAGTGTGGGGGTTTTCAAGGGGGGGGGGCTTACCTAAGGGAATCCTGTTCCAGGGATTCCCAAAGGTGTGGACGGAGTCGGCGAAGACTATCCACCCTCTTCCTACGGTGGAGTCCTATCCGTCCCGAGTGCGGGGCGCTTACCTAGGGGTCCCTGTTCGGGCGCCATATGCCGGGGTCCAACCCCAGCGGGTCCAGGGGTCCCCAAAGGTGTGGATGGAGTCGGTGAAGAAGGAATGGTCTCGATCTCCAGAGAGGTTCTGCTTCGGATCTCCAGCCAGGTTCTGTGGCCAGGTCCTGGTCAGGTTCTCTTGCCAATCTCCGCAGTCAGGTTCAGTCCAGGATCCCTGCCATGCTCTCTCGCCAGGCTCCGCCTCCAGGCTCCGAGGCCAGTCCCTGTCCAGGATCCTCCGGCATGCTCTCGCCAGCGAAGTTCTTCTGTCTCTAGAGAACGTTCTGTGTAGGTTCTGTGCCTAGGCTCTGTCTCTCTTGGTCCTGTCTTCCAAGCCCTGTGTCCTTAGTTCTGTGTTCTGAGTTCTGAGTGTTTCTGTCTTGTTACAACTGTATTTATACCAGTTGATTCAATCCTATCAATCTCTATTACAAAGGTTAGGGCGTTTCTTATCTCCATTCCAGGGAGAAAAGATTATGTAGTTTAAGCATGATTGTTCGTAGTTAAAGGGATTAATTACCCGCCTGGCACTTAGTTGAGGGGTTTTATTCCCTCCCTAACTTCAGGGGAAAATCCCTACCTGGGGATTCAACCTTTCTCGGAGAGGTGACCTTGGTTAAAACACAGCGCCAAGAAGGTGAGCAAACATATTAAGAGCCGTATGCCATATATGCCAGGTCCCTTGAAACAGCAAGGATGGACCGGCTCCCGGCAACAAAATATTAGAGAGAGTGAGTTGACATACCAAACAGTGCTACACTGAAGAAAAATCTTGAGGTAAATGTAGAATCTAGTGTAGCTATGTCAATCTTCATATAGCCCCTTCAATCCACAAATTTCAAAAGAATGAGCTGTGTTTTTTTTGAGTCCTCATAATATGAAACATCCTTATACTATGGAATCTTACAAAGGTCTGTTCAGAGAAGGCTGTCATACCTTTGAAAACAGTTGAACATATTTTGAATAAAAAAATCCGTGTTAATGTTCTTCATCACCATTTGTGCGTGTGGGTATGAAAACATGTCAATGGAAATTATCCATACAGAAACACAAAGAGAAAAATAATGGGGGAAAAAAACATCAAAAAATATATGGGACACTTATTAAGCAGTTGAACAGAAAATGTATAAGTATATATAAGATCTGACAACACTTCTAAAAAAAAGGAAGAAAGGGAACAAAGAACAGATAGGCCTATGAGAAAACAAAATGCAATAAAATAGACTTAAATGCTACATTATCAATGATCACATTAAATGTAAATGGTTTAACATCTCAATTAATAAGCGATATTAACCAGATTGGATTAAAAAAGAAAGCATGGCCCAAACATGTGCCACATATAAGAAATTCATTTTAGAGCTCAGGGGATAACTGTAGTAAATATGGAAGAATAAGAAACTCAAAATCCAACCCTTCAGGAAGAGCAATGGATACACTGGGCCAAAAGGATCAGAATCCATTTATTGTGCAAAGTCTGTATATTAGCTGAAGACTTGCAGTAAGCCAGACAGTGTTTATTTTTAAAAAAGCAGCTGAAGGTGAGTAAGCACAGTAAGCTATGTGGTACTTTAAGTTACACCAGTGTGATCCCTCATTGCCGTGAAAATTACAGCAGACATCCCCAGTCGTAGAGGAAATAGGAAAGACCTCATTTGCAAATAATTGCAATTATTACTAGTATTGTTAATATTTTATCTGTCTAGTCATTCCTTGGACGTCTAGCTCAAAAGTACTGCTTTTATTTCTCCTGCCTCAGAAGTGGCCCAGTGCTAAAGCTGCTTCCATGGGTACTTTGTCAAAAATATTTATAGGACAATGTTTTAGATCCAGCTGTCAGGGGTGATTGATAACAACTGGGGTAAACAAAGGACTTAGAAAGACTTGGGAGAAAGTGAACGGTTGTTGAGATGTTCATATGGGCTGTGAACATCTTCAGCATATTCCTGGGAAGTTGGAAGTTCATGTACCTTTCCAGAGCTGTGTGCAGGGTCTGGACAATCCCATTCCTACATATGTCCCCAAAAGAACCAAAAAACATATATTCACATGAAAATCTACATCTGAAAGTTCATAGCAGCTCTATTCAAGATCACCCAACATTAGAAACTGCCTCAATATTCATCAGATTTTGAATGAAAAAACAAAAGGTTATCTATACTAATAAAAGGGTAATATGCAAATGGTCGGGACGCCCTCACGTGTAATGACTGATCAGCTGGAGGCTGAGCAGGAGCGGGTGGGCAGCGACTTGCAGCTTCGGGGACAGGGGCGGAGCACGACAGAGGCCTCTCCATGCACCTGTGTCAGGGGCCTGCAGGCCTCCAGCCCAGGGGTCTGCAGGCCTCCTCTGGCTCCGGCCTACCTCTTTGGGGCAATCCATCGAGGAGCCCCAGATGGGTGGGCAGGGCTTACCTCTTTGGGGCAACAGATTGTGGGGCCCCCGCACTGTGACAGGGCACAGGCCAGGCTGGGGGACACCTCCCGCCTGAGTGCATCATTTCGTGCACCGGGCCACTAGTTTATCTATAAAATGAAATCCTACTCAGCAATAAAAAGGGATGTGCTACATACACACAACATTAATGAATCAATGACATTTTACAGAAGAAGGGATCTGCTCTCAAAATGTTGTATAGTGTATGATTTGGGAGAGGGCAATGGGGGGAAAAGGAAACATATATAATACTTTAAACAATAAAGAATTAAAAAGAAATTCAAGCGACAAGAAAATGTTTAGAGGATGCCCGAGATTGAGGTTGGAGGGAGAAGCTTGACCACAGAGGTACAAGAAAACTTTTTGCAGTGATGGGAGTTCTCTTTATATTGACTACAGTGATGGTTACACAACTATAGACATTTTTCTGAATTAATGGAACTGTATATCAAAAAGAGGAAACCTTATTGTATGTAAAGTATGCATCAAAAAACCTGACCATCCAGAACTGTGCCAAATTTAAAATTATGCCAATCACCACTTGATTTGTGTCAGTGGAACTTAACAAAAGAACTACTGCTTCATTAATATATATGTATTTATTATCATAGTAGTCCCCCTTATCCACGGTTTCACTTTTTTGTGGTTTCAGTTACCCACAGTCAATGATGTTCCAAAATATTAAATGAAAAATTCTAGAAATAAACAATTTATAAATATAAAAAATAAAATAAACCTCAAAAAATAAGCACCACTGAATAAGTGATAACACTACAAAATAAGTAGGTCCTTGCTTTGTATTTGCATGCTATCCGTGTAAGATATGCCTTTTCATGTCTATGTGTTTTCAAATTTTTCTCCAGGATAGATAATGTTTACGAGTCTCTCATCCATGCATCCCATTGCCTAATTGCTATTTTTACTATGTTCCTCATAGTAAATTCAAACTTATCAGATTCAAAACGGAGATTCTAATCTCTGTTACCTCAGCCTCAAATTTGCTTTCCATCCTTTGCTTCTTAACTCAGACTGTAGGATTCTGAATCTAGAATTCTGAGTCCTGTGCCTGTTTCCTTTTTTTCTTTTTCCACATTCAATCAGATCCAATCTGTATCTAGCAGAGGAGAAATTCAAAATATATTTCTGAGTGAATGAATAAATTAAAGAATTCTGCTCCTGAGAATAGAATAAATGTTTGAATGATACTAAAGTAGGTCTTCGCCTCCAGATCAGTATCATGAAACATTAGCTCGGCTTTTAGAAGAAAAACGATGCAATTAAGGGCAGAGTGTGGGGGCAGGGGTCAAAATTAATCTGTCACTAAGAAAATATTTTTAGAGAAATGAGAATAGATTGATTGGACCAAAGGTATCATAAACTCTTCCATGTTTGTCTCTTTATGTTTATGCTCTGCATCCTGGATGTTATTTATAATTCTTATATTTGTCTTTACTTATAAATTCATAACTGCCTTGTTCTCTCATAGGCACTCCACTTCTCTATATTTTATGCCTAGCTTTGCTAAATCATTAAGTTCAATTGAATTTAGCTAAATAAGTCACAAAACTAAACCTAGAAGACCACATTAACAAAGAAATACTGCTGCATTTACTCCCAATGAATATTTAGTAGTATCCATATTTCCTCAGTCTAAATGCTTATTAGATTTATTGTTTAAGCCTGTAAATGGGGTAAAATTGATTGGTCTTAAAATAATAGGCACTCTTATCTAAAGGGAAGCACAATGTAGTAACCTGACAATACACAGTGGTAGTCTGGAGAGCTGCCCTGGTCATTTGAAAATAGCATTTAAATAGAATTCCTAGGGGCCTGTGACAAGGCTGCTCTTCGCCCTCCCTGGTCCCAGTTTCTAGAGATCGTCAGTCTGTACATGAAACTGAACTGACATTGCATGTGACTTGTTTTCACAAACCCATGACGGCTAAGGGCTGATGGGTAACACTGTGGAAACAAAGCACTGGCTTTTAACCAATATGGGGTGATATTGAGGATATGTTAGTGCTTCTTGTGCTTCACAAATGCATGGAGTTTCCCAGAAGAACTGGACAATAAAGCTGCCAGATCAGGAAGGTGACCACGAAAGAACTAATAGGCTCTCAGGGGAAGAGTGTGGCTGGTGGTTACCACTCAGCGTCAGCCAGGAGGTCCCTTTAAAAAAAGAAAACTTTCAGCTGGGAGAATAGGTGAACCTAATCTGCTCAGTGTTGGTGTTCCTCTTCTTTCAGATGATCAAGTCTCAGGACTTTATTATTTTAGTTTTCTTTTAAACTGTTAGATGTTTGCTGGACCCATGTGGTTCAGTGGTTGAGCATCGACCCAGGAACCAAGAGGTCACCAGTTTGATGATTCCCGGTCAGGGCACATGCCTGGATTGTGGGCTCGATCCCCAGAAGGGGGTGTGCAGGAGACAGCCAATTGATGAAGTTTCTCATTGATGTTTCTATTTCTCTATCCTTCTCCCCACCCCTTTAAAAATCAAGAAAAAAAAATTAAAACACACACACATGCACACACACATACCAACAACACACACACACACACACACACACATAAAACAACACAAAAAAACAGTCATATGTTTAAATTTTTTCAAATACTGCCCCCGAGAAGAACACTTGTAATTCGGGTCATTAACAGTTAAAAAGAATCCTAAAGTAATAAACACTGGATAATGTAAGAAGTACTTTAAAATAATTTATATTGTCAAGTTATTAATTTCAGACGTAAGGTCTATGTGCATGGTTTTCTATTGACACTAAATAATATATTTTAGGGAACTCTTTCTATTTAGTAGGCCATCCATTTATCATGGCTTAATTTGTTTAATCTTTCTTGGGTATATATTATTACTATTTTTAATTAAAGAATAATATAGAGAGGTCAGTAAGAAGAAAGAAAATGCTAATTAAACTGCCGCAATTCCTCCTTATCAGTTAGATATTTTTAGACAATTAGGGAAAAGTTTTTATTAATCAGCCATCATATATAAGTAGAAATGCTCTCATCGTAATTAGCTAGTTAATGTTAAAGAAAGCAAAGGGATGTCAGACATTGTAAGCATGGTCATCTGGGCAGCTTCACCAGGAAGCTACAGCTTCAGGCTCTCCAGGGAACCACCTGTCCATTCCCTATAGATCAGCGCATGTGCAGTGAAGTCAGGGCCACTTAAGGAAGATGCTTGCCGATCGGTTTAGCATGATCGATTGGCTGCAGTGGTCAGCAAACTCATTAGTCAACAGAGCCAAATATCAACAGTACAACGATTGAAATTTCTTTTGAGAGCCAAGTTTTTTAAACTTAAACTATATAGGTAGGTACATTGTTATTAACTTAATTAGGGTCCTCCTCAGGCTTAGGAAGAGCCACACTCAAGGGGCCAAAGAGCTGCATGTGGCTCCTGAGCTGCAGTTTGC